>NW_027440220.1:12500-198445 GCF_031893055.1 Leptodactylus fuscus
CATTCAGCACCACATGGGCTCTACCCATCAACCAGAAGAAGACCAAAGTCATGGTATTCCAGAAGAAGGGCCACAATAAAGCCTCCACCACCCCACAATTCACACTGAACGGCTGCACACTGGAGAAAACCAACAGCTACACCGACCTGGGGCTGGAGCTCAGCCAATCAGGAAGCTTCAAAGCAGCAATAGAAACCCTGAAAGCAAAAGCCTGCAGAACCTTCTACGCCATCAGAAGACAACTGTACCACCTCAAACCACCGGTGAGGGTCTGGATGAAGATATTTGACGCAGTCATCTCCCCGATCCTTATCTATGGCAGTGAGGTTTGGGGCCCAGCCACCTACCCAGACCAGTCAAGGTGGGATTCCAGCCCAACAGGGAACTTCCACCTGGAGTTCTGCAAATACCTGCTCCATGTCCATCGCAACACCACCAACATAGCCTGCAGGGCAGAGCTAGGCAGACTCCCCCTATGGCTCACCATACAGAAGAGGGCGCTAGCTTTCCAGGCACACATCCAGGGGAGCGACTCCTACCACCAGCAAGCATGGCTAAGCCACCTGAGCAAACCAGACATTCACAAACCAAACAGCAGCCAACCACCAAACCAAAAACACCAACAGATGATAACCAAGGCCGAAATAAAGGCGACCACAGAGGCAAACAGAGAGCGGTACATTGAAGAATGGAGAAACGAAATAAATAACTCCAAGAAACTCACCGTGTACCAATCCCTACAAAGGGACTACACCATGGCCACCTACCTGGAGAGAATACGCCACCCCAAACACAGACAGACCCTGAGCCGATACAGACTGAGCGCCCACAACCTAGAGATAGAGACGGGGCGATACAGACAGACGTACAAGCCACGGGAGAAGAGACTGTGCCAGCACTGTGACCAGGGGGTCCTAGAAGACCAGACCCACTTCCTGCTACACTGCACCAAATACTCAGCTGTGAGGGCCGTCTACTACCAAAGACTCTCTGCCCACATCCCAGACTGGGAGAAGAGGAAACTCTACATCCTACTGGGAGAAGAAGAGGCCACTGTGGAGATCGCTGCCCAATACGTGTCCAGCTGTCACCAAACCAGAGGAAGATGAGACTCCATGGACTGTTATATTTATCCCAATACACCCGCCCCACCCACCCCCACCTCCCCATATAGCAGTCACCAACGAAGAGGAAGATGAGACTCCATGGACTGTTATAACCGAACCCCCCCCCCCCCATACCCACCCACCACCCACCCAACCCAACTCCCCCCCCCCCACCCACCCACTTTACTAGCTTTGGCAATGCCAAATACCTATTCGGACGTGCCAATAAAGCATTTTTTGATTTGATTTGTATACATCATATATATATATATATATATATATACACCTCCATCCTGCCATCACTATATACAGTATACATCATATATATATATACACCTCCATCCTGTCATCACTATATACAGTATACATCATATATATATATACACCCCCATCCTGTCATCACTATATACACTCACCGGCCACTTTATTAGGTACACCATGCTAGTAACGGGTTGGACCCCCTTTTGCCTTCAGAACTGCCTCAATTCTTCGTGGCATAGATACAACAAGGTGCTGGAAGCATTCCTCAGAGATTTTGCTCCATATTGACATGATGACATCACACAGTTGCAGTCGCAGATTTGTCGGCTGCACATCCATGATGCGAATCTCCCGTTCCACCACATCCCAAAGATGCTCCTCTATTGGATTGAGATCTGGTGACTGTGGAGGCCATTGGAGTACAGTGAACTCATTGTCATGTTCAAGAAACCAGTCTGAGATGATTCCAGCTTTATGACATGGCATTGCATTATCCTGCTGAAAGTAGCCATCAGATGTTGGGTACATTGTGGTCATAAAGGGATGGACATGGTCAGCAACAATACTCAGGTAGGCTTTGGCATTGCAACGATGCTCAATTGGTACCAAGGGGCCCAAAGAGTGCCAAGAAAATATTCCCCACACCATGACACCACCACCACCAGCCTGAACCGTTACCGATACAAGGCAGGATGGATCCATGCTTTCATGTTGTTGACGCCAAATTCTGACCCTACCATCCGAATGTCGCAGCAGAAATCGAGACTCATCAGACCAGGCAACGTTTTTCCAATCTTCAATTGTCCAATTTCGATGAGCTTGTGCAAATTGTAGCCTCAGTTTCCTGTTCTTAGCTGAAAGGAGTGGCCCCCGGTGTGGTCTTCTGCTGCTGTAGCCCATCTGTAGCCTCAAAGTTGGACGTACTGTGCGGCGTTCAGAGATGCTCTTCTGGCTACCTTGGCTGTAACGGGTGGCTATTTGAGTCACTGTTGCCTTTCTATCAGCTGGAACCAGTCTGGCCATTCTCCTCTGACCTCTGGCATCAACAACGCATTTCCGCCCCCCACAGAACTGCCGCTCACTGGATGTTTTTTCTTTTTCGGACCATTCTCTGTAAACCCTAGAGATGGTTGTGCGTGAAAATCCCAGTAGATCAGGAGTTTCTGAAATACTCCGACCAGCCCTTCTGGCACCAACAACCATGCCACGTTCAAAGGCACTCAAATCACCTTTCTTCCCCCCCATACTGATGCTCGGTCTGAACTGCAGGAGATTGTCTTGACCATGTCTACATGCCGAAATGCACTGAGTTGCCGCCATGTGATTGGCTGATTAGAAATTAAGTGTTAACAAGCAGTTGGACAGGTGTACCTAATAAAGTGTCCGGTGAGTGTGTATGTATGTATATATATATATATATATATATATATACACCCCCATCCTGTCATCACTATATACAGTATACATCACATATCTATACACCCCATCCTGTCATCACTATATACAGTATACATCATATATATACACCCCCATCCTGCCATCACTATATACAGTATACATCATATATATACACCCCCATCCTGTCATCACTATATACAGTATACATCATATATATATATATATATACACCCCCATCCTGTCATCACTATATACAGTATACATCATACCCCTGTGACTACTGGAGAACTGGAGGGTCTACTGTGATTAATGGAGAAATGGAGGGTCTACTGTGACTACTGGAGATATGTAGGGTCTACTGTGACTACTGGAGAAGTGGAGGGTCTACTGTGACTATGGGAGAAGTGGAGGGTCTACTGTGACTACTGGAGAAGTGGAGGGTCTACTGTGACTACTGGAGAAATGGAGGGTCTACTGTGACTACTGGAGAAATGGAGGGTCTACTGTGACTACTGGAGAAATGGAGGGTCTACTGTGACTATGGGAGAAGTGGAGGGTCTACTGTGACTACTGGAGAAATGGAGGGTCTATTGTGACTACTGGAGAAATGGAGGGTCTACTGTGACTATGGGAGAAGTGGAGGGTCTACTGTGACTACTGGAGAAATGGAGGGTCTACTGTGACTATGGGAGAAGTGGAGGGTCTACTGTGACTACTGGAGAAATGGAGGGTCTACTGTGACTACTGGAGAAATGGAGGGTCTACTGTGACTACTGGAGAAATGGAGGGTCTACTGTGACTACTGGAGAAATGGAGGGTCTACTGTGACTATGGGAGAAGTGGAGGGTCTACTGTGACTACTGGAGAAATGGAGGGTCTATTGTGACTACTGGAGAAATGGAGGGTCTACTGTGACTACTGGAGAAATTAAGGGTCTACTGTGACTATGGGAGAAGTGGAGGGTCTACTGTGACTACTGGGGTAGTGTAGGGTCTACTGTGACTATGTGAGAAGTGGAGGGTCCACTGTGACTATGGGAAAAGTGGAGGGTCTACTGTGACTACTGGGGTAGTGGAGGGCCAAATCAAATCGGCTTAATTGGCGCGTCCGAATGGATATTTGGCATTGCCAAAGCTAGTAAATTGTGTGTGGGGGGGGGTGAGTTGGAGTCGAGGGGGAGAGTATGGGGGGGGGGGGCTGTTTTGGGCTATAACAGTCCATGGAGTTTCATCTTCCTCTTAGTTTGTGACCACTGTATCGGGAGGTAGGGTGGGGTGGGTCTACTGTGACTATGGGAGAAGTGGAGGGTCTACTGTGACTACTGGAGAAATGGAGCGTCTACTGTGACTACTAGAGAAATGGAGGGTCTACTGTGACTACTAGAGAAATGGAGGGTCTACTTTGAGTACTGGAGAAATGGAGGGTCTACTGCGACTACTGGGGAAATGGAGGGTCTACTGCGACTACTGGGGAAGTGGAGGGTCTACTGTGACTATGGCAGAAGTGGAGGGTCTACTGTGACTACTGGAGACGTTGAGGTCTATTGTGACTACTGGAGAAATGGAGGGTCTACTTTGAGTACTTGATAAATGGAGGGTCTACTGTGACTACTGGGGAAATGGAGGCTCTACTGTGACTACTGGGGAAGTGGAGGGTCTACTGTGACTACTGGAAAAGTGGAGAGTCCACTCTGACTATGGAAGAAGTGGAGGGTCTACTGTGACTATGGGAGAAATGGAGGGTCTACTGTGACTACTGAGGAAGTGGAGGATCTACTGTGACTATGGGAGAAGTGGAGGGTCTACTGTGACTACTGGGGAAGTTGAGGGTCTACTGTGACTACTGGAGAAGTGGAGGGTCTACTGTGACTACTGGCGAAGTGGAGGGTCTACTGTGACTATGGGAGAAGTGGAGGGTCTACTGTGACTACTGGAGAAGTTGAGGGTCTACTGTGACTATGGGAGAAGTGGAAGGTCTACTGTGACTACTGGAGAAATGGAGGGTCTCCGGTGACTATGGGAGAAGTGGAGGGTCTACTGTGACTACTGGGGAAGTGGAGGATCTCCTGTGACTTTGGGATAAGTGGAGGGTCTACTGTGACTACTGGGGAAGTTGAGGGTCTACTGTGACTACTGGAGAAGTGGAGGGTCTACAGTGACTACTGAAGAAGTGGAGGGTATACTGTGACTACTGGCAAAGTGGAGGGTCTACTGTGACTATGGGAGAAGTGGAGGGTCTACTGTGACTACTGGAGAAGTTGAGGGTCTACTGTGACTACTGGAGAAGTTGAGGGTCTACTGTGACTATGGGAGAAGTGGAGGGTCTACTGTGACTACTGGAGAAATGGAAGGTCTCCTGTGACTATGGGAGAAGTGGAGGGTCTACTGTGACTACTTGGGAAGTGGAGGATCTGCTGTGACTATGGGAGAAGTGGAGGGTCTACTGTGACTACTGGAGAAATGGAGGTTCTCCTGTGACTATGGGAGAAGTGGAGGGTCTACTGTGACTACTTGGGAAGTGGAGGATCTGCTGTGACTATGGGAGAAGTGGAGAGTCTACTGTGACTACTGAGGAAGTTGAGGATCTTCTGTGACTATGGGAGAAGTGGAGGGTCTACTGTGACTACTGGGGAAGTGGAGGGTCTACTGTGACTATGGGAGAAGTGTAGGGTCTACTGTGACTACTGGAGAAATGGAGGGTCTACTGTGATTACTGGCGAAGTGGAGGGTCTACTGTGACTATGGGAGAAGTGGAGGGTCTACTGTGACTACTGGGGAAGTGGAGAGTTTACTTTGACTATGGGAGAAGTGGAGGGTTTACTGTGACTACTGGAGAAGTGGAGGCTCTACTGTGACTACTGGGGAAGTGGAGGGACTACTGGAGAAGTGGAGGGTCTACTGTGACTACTTGGGAAGTGGAGGGTCTACTGTGACTATGGGAGAAGTGGAGGCTTTACTGTGACTACTGGGGAAGTGGAGGGTCTACTGTGACTACTGGAGAAGTGGAGGGTCTACTGTGATTATGGGGGAAGTGGAGGGTCTACTGTGACTACTGGGGAAGTGGAGGGTCTACTGTGACTATGGGAGAAGTGGAGGGTCTATTGTGACTACTGGAGAAGTGGAGGGTCCAAAATTGGATCAACATCAGATATCACCCTTGCACAACACCCCTCCATAGACAAGCGTCACCTATACGATGACAAACACCTCAACAAACAGGGAGGCAGTCTCCTGGTCAAAGAACTTAAAGACATAGTGCTCAACAGAGACCCCTGGCCTATACCCCATACAAGACAAAAGCCTGTGGAGAATTCACCTGCCAGGAGAAAGACCCAAACACCATACCCCCCTCAACATAAAAGACAAAGACCCACGGGGAAGTGGCCTGGCTGGAAAATATCTCAAACACAACGTCTCCCCCAAAAAACTGGAAATGGGGACTACTAAAAACCAGGGCGGAAGCCACCTGTGCCATACAGAACAAGGCAGAGCACAGACATGGAGGAGATAAGAACCATGTTCAGCACCCTGTGCGACACACTGCTCCAGACTGGGATCCACAACATGGCCACCAATCAGGAACCCAGCCCGTCCTCTGCAGGACAGCTCATTACAAGGTATACCCATCAAAGATGACACCACTGACTATCAGTAGCTGGAATATCCAAGGGCTGAACGCCTCAGCCTTTAGATCCAAACCAAACGATCCAGACTTTATAGACAGACTAAAAAACATAGACATCCAAATCCTCCTAGAGACATGGACCCGGGCAGAAGATGAATCCCTAACACCCATGGGCTACAAGGAATTCTCTGTCGCTGCCTGGAAAAGCAAGACCACCAAACTAGGCTGCCACTCAGGAGGCATACTAATATGGTTCAATGAGGAGCTTAAAGAACATGTGAAAACTACCAAACGTGGTGACAACCACATGTAGATAAAAATAAGCAACTCCATCCTCAGTGGCCAACACGACATCTATCTCTGTGCAGTATACATCCCCCCATCTGAGTCCACCTACCACAACCCAGACATCTATGAGGTCCTACAAAGGGAATCTGCCCAGTTCCAGTCCCAAGGCAGAGTGCTGATCTGCGGTGACCTAAACGCCAGGACTGGAACAGAGAAAGACTTCCTGTCCTCTGATGGAAACCTGCACATCCCGGTAGGCGAGGTCCACCACCTGGAGTCTGCACAGAGAAGAAGAAATAGCTACGACATAGTCGTCAACAAGAGCGGGAGACAGCTTCTGAACCTGTGCCGAAGTCTGGGACTGTACATAATGAACGGGCGTACCAGAGGGGACACTCAGGGACGCTTCATACTAAACTCCCATGTGGGCAACAGCGTGGTGGACCATATCATCACAGACGCAGACCCAGCAGACATAGATGCTCTCATAGTCACCCCTGAGACACACCTGTCAGACCACAACCAGATCCTGCTGTACATGAGATCCACTGACAAGCCACTCACACAGCAGCCCCACCAGATTGGTCTCTACAACCTACCACCATTCTTTAAATGGTCCAGTCACCGGGCCACCAAATAGATCAATGCAGCTAACCGACCCGAATTCAAGGAACTGCTCACAAACTGCACACAAACTATATGAGTTCCTACCAGCCAGACCAACAAGGGGTCACCCGAGCAGTGAAGGACTTCAGTAACATCCTGTACACCACAGCAGAACTAGCAGGCCTGAAACAGACAAAGCCCAAGAGACTGACTAACAAACAGTCTCACAAAGGGTTTCACAGCAACTGCAAGGCTCTACGCCGTTCTCAAAGGGCAGCCTCCAACCAGAAACACAGAGACCCCAACAACAAGGAGGTGAGGGAAGCCTACAAAAACCTATGCAAGCAATACAAGGGCACCCTCAGAGAGAAGAAACAGAGGGACCTCTCCCACAAAATAGAGCAACTAGAGGACTCACTCCAGGACAGCTCATTCTGGGAGACCTGGCACCACATGGGCACAAAGCCCAAGAAAAACTCTCTCCACATCCAAAATGGCAATATCTGGCTCAACTACTTCAGAGGTCTCTACAAAAACATCCCAGAAGAAGAACTAACTCCAGAACAGCAACAGATAATCACCAAACTGAGGGACATGGAGAAAGTCATCAAAGACTTCCAGAACCCTCTGGACTCGCCAATCACCATAAAAGATATACAGGAAAGAATTGTCCTGCTGAAAGGCAAAAAGGCCAGTGGCCCTGACGGCATCCTACCAGAGATGATCAAATACAGCTCTCCAGCAATACACGCGGCACTGGCAAAGCTATTCACCCTCGTGCTCAATGCTGGACACTTCCCCGAAGACTGGAACAAAGGGCTCATAACCCCCATCTACAAGAATGGGGACCAATATGACCCCAACAACTACAGAGGGATCTGCGTCAGCAGCACATAGCTGGGGAAACTGTTCAACAGCATCATCAATAACAGAATCCTCACCTTCCTCACACAACACGGGGTCCTCAGCAAGAGCCAAGCAGGGTTCATGCCAAACCACCGCACCACAGACCATATCTACACCCTGCACAGCCTCATCAAGACGCACGTTCGACTCAGTATGGCACCCAGGCCTACTCCTAAAACTCCTAGAGAGTGGAATAGGAGGAAGAACGTACGACGTCATCAAGAGCTCCTACACCGGAAACCAGTGCAGTGTGAAGGTGAATGGGAAAAGGACCGCATACTTCCAACAGGCCCGAGGGGTCAGACAAGGCTGTAGCCTGAGCCCAACGCTCTTCAACATCTATATCAATGAACTGGCTACAGCCCTGGAGGCCTCACCAACCCCAGGCCTCACCCTGAACAATCGAGAGGTGAAGTTCCTGCTATACGCCGACGACCTCCTACTCCTGGCCCCCACTGAGAAAGACCTCCAAGAAAGCCTGTCAGTGCTGGAAACATTCAGCACCACATGGGCTCTACCCATCAACCAGAAGAAGACCAAAGTCATGGTATTCCAGAAGAAGGGCCACAATAAAGCCTCCACCACCCCACAATTCACACTGAACGGCTCCGCACTGGAGAAAACCAACAGCTACACCTACCTGGGGCTGGAGCTCAGCCAATCAGGAAGCTTCAAAGCAGCAATAGAAACCCTGAAAGCAAAAGCCTGCAGAACCTTCTACGCCATCAGAAGACAACTGTACCACCTCAAACCACCGGTGAGGGTCTGGCTGAAGATATTTGACGCAGTCATCTCCCCGATCCTTATCTATGGCAGTGAGGTTTGGGGCCCAGCCACCTACCCAGACCAGTCAAGGTGGGATTCCAGCCCAACAGAGAACTTCCACCTGGAGTTCTGCAAATACCTGCTCCATGTCCATCGCAACACCTCCAACATGGCCTGCAGGGCAGAGCTAGGCAGACTCCCCCTATGGCTCACCATACAGAAGAGGGCGCTAGCTTTCCAGGCACACATCCAGGGGAGCGACTCCTACCACCACCAAGCCTGGCTGAGCCACAGAGCCCCGAGAAAAACTGATACCCCCCAACCAAACAACAGCCACCCGCCAAGCCAAAACCCCCAACATGCCCTGAACAAGGCTCAAATAAAAGGAGTCATTGAGAGAGACAGAGAGCGGTACATCGAGGAATGGAGAAGCGCAATAAATAACTCCAAGAAACTCACTGTGTACCAATCCCTACAAAGGGACTACACCATGGCCACCTACCTGGAGAGAATACACCACCCCAAGCACAGACAGACCCTGAGCCGATACAGACTGAGCGCCCACAACCTAGAGATAGAGACGGGGCGATACAGGCAGACGTACAAGCCACGGGAGAAGAGACTGTGCCAGCACTGTGACCAGGGGGCCCTAGAAGACCAGACCCACCTCCTGCTACACTGCACCAAATACTCAGCTGTGAGGGCCGTCTACTACCAAAGACTCTCTGCCCACATCCCAGACTGGGAGAAGAGGAAACTCTACATCCTACTGGGAGAAGAAGAGGCCACTGTGGAGATCGCTGCCCAATACGTGTCCAGCTGTCACCAAACCAGAGGAAGATGAGACTCCACGGACTGTTATATTTATCCCAATACACCCGCCCCACCCCACCCCATCCCCACCTCCCCACCCCATCCCCACCTCCCCATATAGCAGTCACCAACTAAGAGGAAGATGAGACTCCACGGACTGTTATACCCCATATCAGCCGCCCAAACCCCCCCATACTCTCCCGCTTGACTCCAAGCGGGAGACTTTGGCAATGCCAAATATCCATTCGGACGTGCCAATAGAGCCGATTTGATTTGAGGGTCCACTGTGACTACTGGGGAAGTGGAGATCATTTGGGTACCTATGGCGTGTAAATCCATCTATTCTCATCTATAATATGTACATACACCCGCTTTCACTCACAGTGTGTACAGGCGCCTCCTCTCACCTATAGTGTGTACACCCGCTCTTATGTGTAGTGTGTTATGTTTCGTCACACATATATGTCATTCATTGTAGACCTCACAGATGTCTCTGGTCCTCCCGTGTTTCACGTGTAGAGAATGTAACGTGTACACGTACATTCATCCTGTCTATCTTTTGTGTTGCAGAGAACAGTAAATCCGGTCGCCCCACGGCCTAACATCTCTTCTCCTCTCCCCGAGATGTCCTGCTATTTACAATGAATAGCAAGGAGTGTGCCGAGGTCTCAGGTGAGATTATATCCCTGTACTGAGGTCTCAGGTGAGATTATATCCCTGTACTGAGGTCTCAGGTGAGATTATATCCCTGTACTGAGGTCTCAGGTGAGATTATATCCCTGTACTGAGGTCTCAGGTGAGATTATATCCCTGTACTGAGGTCTCAGGTGAGATTATATCCCTGTACTGAGGTCTCAGGTGAGATTATATCCCTGTACTGAGGTCTCAGGTGAGATTATATCCCTGTACTGAGGTCTCAGGTGAGATTATATCCCTGTACTGAGGTCTCAGGTGAGATTATATCCCTGTACTGAGATCTCAGGTGAGATTATATCCCTATACTGAGGTCTCAGGTCAGATTATATCCCTGTACTGAGGTCTTAGGTCAGATTATATCCCTTTTCTTAGGTCTCAGGTGAGATTATATCCCTATACTGAGGTCTCAGGTCAGATTATATCCCTGTACTGAGGTCTCAGGTCAGATTATATCCCTATACTGAGGTCTCAGGTGAGATTATATCCCTGTACTGAGGTCTCAGGTCAGATTATATCCCTATACTGAGGTCTCAGGTCAGATTATATCCCTGTACTGAGGTCTCAGGTCAGATTATATCCCTATACTGAGGTCTCAGGTCAGATTATATCCCTGTACTGAGGTCTCAGGTCAGATTATATCCCTGTACTGAGGACTCAGGTCAGATTATACCCCTGTACTGAGGTCTTAGGTGTGATTATATCCCTGTACTCAGGACTCAGGTGTGATTATATCCCTGTACTGAGGTCTTAGGTGTGATTATATCCCTGTACTCAGGACTCAGGTGTGATTATATCCCTATACTGAGGTCTCAGGTGAGATTATATCCCTATACTGAGGTCTCAGGTCAGATTATATCCCTGTACTGAGGACTCAGGTGAGATTATATCCCTGTACTGAGGTCTCAGGTGAGATTATATCCCTATACTGAGGTCTCAGGTCAGATTATATCCCTGTACTGAGGTTTTAGGTCAGATTATATCCCTTTTCTTAGGTCTCAGGTGAGATTATATCCCTATACTGAGGTCTCAGGTCAGATTATATCCCTGTACTGAGGTTTTAGGTGAGATTATATCCCTGTACTGAGGACTCAGGTGAGATTATATCCCTATACTGAGGTCTCAGGTGAGATTATATCCCTGTACTGAGGTCTCAGGTGAGATTATATCCGTGTACTGAGGTCTCAGGTGAGATTATACCCCTGTACTGAGGTCTCAGGTGAGATTATATCCCTGTACTGAGGTCTCAGGTGAGATTATATCCCTGTACTGAGATCTCAAGTGAGATTATATCCCTGTACTGAGGTCTCAGGTGATATTATATCCCTGTACTGAGGTCTCAGGTGAGATTATATCCGTGTACTGAGGTCTCAGGTGAGATTATATCCCTGTACTGAGGTCTCAGGTCAGATTATATCCGTGTACTGAGGTCTCAGGTCAGATTATATCCCTATACTGAGGTCTCAGGTCAGATTATATCCCTATACTGAGGTCTCAGGTGAGATTATATCCCTGTACTGAGGTCTCAGGTCAGATTATATCCCTATACTGAGGTCTCAGGTCAGATTATATCCCTATACTGAGGTCTCAGGTGAGATTATATCCCTGTACTGAGGTCACAGGTCAGATTATATCCCTATACTGAGGTCTCAGGTGAGATTATATCCCTGTACTGAGGTCTCAGGTGAGATTATATCCCTGTACTGAGGTCTCAGGTCAGATTATATCCCTGTATTGAGGTCTCAGGTCAGATTATATCCCTGTACTGAGGTCTCAGGTGAGATTATATCCCTGTACTGAGGTCTCAGGTCAGATTATATCCCTGTACTGAGGTCTCAGGTCAGATTATATCCCTGTACTGAGGTCTCAGGTCAGATTATATCCCTATACTGAGGTCTCAGGTCAGATTATATCCCTATACTGAGGTCTCAGGTCAGATTATATCCCTGTACTGAGGTCTCAGGTGAGATTATATCCCTGTACTGAGGTCTCAGGTCATATTATATCCCTATACTGAGGTCTCAGGTCAGATTATATCCCTATACTGAGGTCTCAGGTGAGATTATATCCCTATACTGAGGTCTCAGGTGAGATTATATCCCTGTACTGAGGTCTCAGGTCAGATTATATCCCTGTATTGAGGTCTCAGGTCAGATTATATCCCTGTACTGAGGTCTCAGGTCAGATTATATCCCTGTACTGAGGTCTCAGGTCAGATTATATCCCTATACTGAGGTCTCAGGTGAGATTATATCCCTATACTGAGGTCTCAGGTGAGATTATATCCCTGTACTGAGGTCACAGGTCAGATTATATCCCTATACTGAGGTCTCAGGTGAGATTATATCCCTATACTGAGGTCTCAGGTCAGATTATATCCCTGTACTGAGGTCTCAGGTCAGATTATATCCCTGTACTGAGGTCTCAGGTCAGATTATATCCCTGTATTGAGGTCTCAGGTCAGATTATATCCCTGTACTGAGGTCTCAGGTCAGATTATATCCCTGTACTGAGGTCTCAGGTCAGATTATATCCCTGTACTGAGGTCTCAGGTCAGATTATATCCCTGTACTGAGGTCTCAGGTCAGATTATATCCCTGTACTGAGGTCTCAGGTGAGATTATATCCCTATACTGAGGTCTCAGGTGAGATTATATCCCTGTACTGAGGTCTCAGGTGAGATTATATCCCTGTACTGAGGTCTCAGGTCATATTATATCCCTATACTGAGGTCTCAGGTGAGATTATATCCCTGTACTGAGGTCTCAGGTGAGATTATATCCCTGTACTGAGGACTCAGGTGAGATTATATCTCTGTACTGAGGACTCAGGTGAGATTATATCCCTGTACTGAGGTCTCAGGTCAGATTATATCCCTATACTGAGGTCTCAGGTCAGATTATATCCCTATACTGAGGTCTCAGGTCAGATTATATCCCTGTACTGAGGTCTCAGGTCAGATTATATCCCTGTACTGAGGTCTCAGGTCAGATTATATCCCTATACTGAGGTCTCAGGTCAGATTATATCCCTATACTGAGGTCTCAGGTCAGATTATATCCCTGTACTGAGGTCTCAGGTCAGATTATATCCCTGTACTGAGGTCTCAGGTCAGATTATACCCTCATATTTTTATTCTTATGTATTGTATTTTCCCTTGTTTTAGAAAACGGCCACCATATTAAGGTTTTTCTGCCCAAGAAGCTGCTGGAGTGTTTACCGAAGTGTACGGCATTACCAAAAGAGAGGCTGCGCTGGAACACCAATGAGGTACGGCCTGTGATTACCTGCCCATGGTCCGGCCCCGCCCCATGGTCTCGTTGCCCCGCCCCATGGTCTCGTTGCCCCGCCCCATGGTCTCGTTGCCCCGCCCCATGATTCAGTTGTCCCGCCCCATTGTTGCTTTGCCTCGCCCCATTTTCCTTTTGCCCCGCCCCATGGTCTCTTTGTCCCGCCCCATTGTCCTGTTGCCACGCCCATTGTCCTGTTGCCCCATCCAATTGCCACTCCCCATTGTCACGTTGCCCTGCCCCATTGTCTCGTTGCCTCGATCCATTGTCCCCCTTGCCCCGCCCCATTGTCCCGTTGCCCCTCCCCATTGTCCTGTTGACCCTCCCCATTGTCCCGTTGCCCCTCCGCATTGTCCCGTTGCCCCTCCGCATTGTCCCGTTGCCCCTCCGCATTGTCCCGTTGCCCCCCCCCATTGTCACGTTGCCCCGCCCCATTGTCCTGTTGCCTCGATCCATTGTCCCCTTGCCCCACCCCATTGTCCCCTTGCCCCTCCCCATTGTCCTGTTGCCGTGCCCCATTGTCATGTTGCCTTGTCCCGTTGCCCCGCCCCATTGTCCCGTTGCCCCGCCCCGTTGTCACATTGCCCTTCCCCCATATTCCTGTTGCAGGGTTATTTGTGCTGAGTTCCTCTGGTTCCTCTTCTGCAGGAGATCGCCTCCTACCTTATCACCTTTGAGAAGCACGATGAGTGGCTGTCCTGTGCGCCCAAAACCAGGTCAGTGCCCGCAGTAAGGACGACACCCATACCACCTCACCCCATCTATTACACCCATCTGCCATTCAGCTTTCCTAGTGTCCTGAATGGCAGAGGCCCCCACTGATTATAATCTGGGTACCATAGTCAGTATACGGTGTCTGCCGCTTCCTCTGTGACTTCGCTCGTACTATCCGGACTCTGACACACAGGTGGGCGGAGTCTGTAAATCTATAGGGTTGCTTAGATGTTACTGGACGGTGCGATCACATGACCTCACTATGGCGGAGAGTGGCAGCTCCAGCCATGGGGGGGCTGAGCTCTTGGGACATTGGGGGTGCGATGTGCCCCATGTGTGGTGACCGCAGTGTGATAAGTTTTTGACGTCATGGGTTTTGTTTTTAGGGGGTACATTTTTCTTAGGCCCCTCCCCCTAGCCATATTGGATGCGCTCACTGACCACACATGTACGTGACGCTGCCCCTGTCCAAGCTTAACCCCTTGTTGTAGTGATCCCATGACTGTTCTCCTGTGTGTACCAGACCCCAGAACGGCTCCATTATCCTGTACAACCGCAAGAAGGTCAAATATCGGAAAGATGGCTACTGCTGGAAGAAACGCAAAGACGGCAAGACAACGCGAGAGGATCACATGAAGCTGAAGGTGCAGGGGATGGAGGTGAGTCCTCTCGGTCCTCTTACTGCCAGACCGGCCATTCTTCATCTGACGTCTCCTTGTTCTGTCCCCTCAGTGTCTGTACGGCTGCTATGTCCACTCGTCCATCGTCCCGACGTTTCACCGCCGCTGCTACTGGCTCCTGCAGGTGGGTAACGGCTGATATATACTGCATAGTGCTGTGCCGCCAGTACCGTCACATATAATATACCTGCCTCATGTGCTGGGTAGCTGCAGTTTGTCACTGGTCCACTAGGGGTCCTCAGAGAGTCACTGCCGCTCGGTGTATACCCTCAGCCCCTGGTCGGCAGCTCATCGCAGTCTCAGCCGGTCACAGGCCCAGAGAGCGGCAGAGACACCTGATCAGTAATATGAGGCTCGCACTATTGTACAGGATCCAGCAGACATCGGGCAGAAGGAACAGAATGTCTTCAGCTTTACTTACTGTCTATTACTGTCCGCAGAACCCGGATATTGTCCTAGTTCACTATCTGAATGTCCCGGCCATTGAGGACTGCGGCAAGATCTGCGGCCCCATCCTCTGCTCCACCAGCAGTGACCGAAAGGAGTGGATGAAATGGAGCAAAGAAGAGCTGATCAGTCAACTAAAGCCTATGTGTAAGAGACAGGAGGTGGAAGAGAGGGTCCAAGGATAGAAGACAGGAGGTGGAAGAGAGGATCAGACTATAGAAGATAGGAGGTGGAAGAGAGGATCAGACTATAGATGACAGGAGGTGGAAGAGAGGATCAGACTATAGAAGACAGGAGGTGGAAGAGAGGATCAGACTATAGAAGATAGGAGGTGGAAGAGAGGATCGGACTATAGAAGACAGGAGGTGGAAGAGAGGATCAGACTATAGATGACAGGAGGTGGAAGAGAGGATCAGAATATAGAAGACAGGAGGTGGAAGAGAGGATCAGACTATAGATGACAGGAGGTGGAAGAGAGGATAAGACTAAAGATGACAGGAGGTGGAAGAGAGGGTCCAAGGATAGAAGACAGGAGGTGGAAGAGAGGATCAGACTATAGATGACAGGAGGTGGAAGAGAGGATCAGACTATACAGTGTTGGCCAAAAGTATCGTCCCCCTGCAGTCCTGTCAGATAATCCTCGCTGTCCCCAGATAATGATTACACAGCACAGACTCTTATATAGTATATAAGTGACACAGGGTATATACAGTATAAGTATCGCCCCCTGCAGTCCTGTCAGATAATCCTCGGTGTCCCCCAGATAATGATTACACAGCACACACTCTTATATAGTATATAAGTGACACAGGGTATATACAGTATAAGTATCGCCCCCTGCAGTCCTGTCAGATAATCCTCGCTGTCCCCCAGATAATGATTACACAGAACAAACTCTTATATAGTATATAAGTGACACAGGGTATATACAGTATAAGTGTCACCCCCTGCAGTCCTGTCAGATAATCCTCGCTGTCCCCCAGATAATGATTACACAGCACAGACTCTTATATAGTATATAAGTGACACAGGGTATATACAGTATAAGTATCGCCCCCTGCAGTCCTGTCAGATAATCCTCGCTGTCCCCCAGATAATGATTCCACAGCACAGACTCTTATATAGTATATAAGTGACACAGGGTATATACAGTATAAGTATCGCCCCCTGCAGTCCTGTCAGATAATCCTCGGTGTCCCCCAGATAATGATTACACAGCACAGACTCTTATATAGTATATAAGTGACACAGGGTATATACAGTATAAGTATCGCCCCCTGCAGTCCTGTCAGATAATCCTCACTGTCTCCAGATAATGATTACACAGCACAAACTCTTATATAGTATATGTGACACAGGGTATATACAGTATAAGTATCGCCCCCTGCAGTCCTGTCAGATAATCCTCGCTGTCCCCCAGATAATGATTACTCAGCACAGACTCTTATATAGTATATAAGTGACACAGGGTATATACAGTATACGTATCGCCCCCTGCAGTCCTGTCAGATAATCCTCGCTGTCTCCAGATAATGATTACACAGCACAGACTCTTATATAGTATATAAGTGACACAGGGTATATACAGTATAAGTATCGCCCCCTGCAGTCCTGTCAGATAATCCTCGCTGTCTCCCAGATAATGATTACACAGCACAGACTCTTATATAGTATATAAGTGACACAGGGTATATACAGTATAAGTATCGCCCCCTGCAGTCCTGTCAGATAATCCTCGCTGTCCCCCAGATAATGATTACACAGCACAGACTCTTATATAGTATATAAGTGACACAGGGTATATACAGTATAAGTATCACCCCCTGCAGTCCTGTCAGATAATCCTCGCTGTCCCCAGATAATGATTACACAGCACAAACTCTTATATAGTATATAAGTGACACAGGGTATATACAGTATAAGTATCGCCCCCTGCAGTCCTGTCAGATAATCCTCGGTGTCCCCCAGATAATGATTACACAGCACAAACTCTTATATAGTATATAACTTACACAGGGTATATACAGTATAAGTATCGCCCCCTGCAGTCCTGTCAGATAATCCTCGGTGTCCCCCAGATAATGATTACACAGCACAAACTCTTATATAGTATATAACTTACACAGGGTATATACAGTATAAGTATCGCCCCCTGCAGTCCTGTCAGATAATCCTCGCTGTCCCCCAGATAATGATTACACAGCACAGACTCTTATATAGTATATAAGTGACACAGGGTATATACAGTATAAGTATCGCCCCCTGCAGTCCTGTCAGATAATCCTCGCTGTCCCCCAGATAATGATTACACAGCACAGACTCTTATATACTATATAAGTGACACAGGGTATATACAGTATAAGTATCGCCCCCTGCAGTCCTGTCAGATAATCCTCGCTGTCCCCCAGATAATGATTACACAGCACAGACTCTTATATAGTATGTAAGTGACACAGGGTATATACAGTATAAGTATCGCCCCCTGCAGTCCTGTCAGATAATCCTCGGTGTCTCCCAGATAATGATTACACAGCACAGACTCTTTGGTAATATCTTCATTTATTTTGCTTGCAATGAAAAAACACAAAAGAGAATGAAAAAAAAGTCACATCATTGATCATTTTACATAAAACTCCAAAACTGGTGCGGACAGAAGTATTGGCGCCCTCAGCCTAATACTTGGTAGCACAACCTTTAGACACAATAACTGTGCACAACCGCTTCCGCTAACCAGCAATGAGTTTCTTACAAGGCTCTGCTGGAATCTTAGACCCTTCTTCTTTGGCAAACTGCTCGCGGTCTCCCCTGAGATGTGAAGGGGGCCTTCTCCAAACTGCCACCAAGAGATCTCTCCCCCTCCCCCACAGGTGTTCTATGGGATTCAGGGCTGGACTCATTGCTGCCACTTTACAAGTCTCCAGGGCTTTCTCTCACCACCATTTTTTTTTTTTTTTTTTATATATATATAGATTGTGAGCCCCACATAGAGCTCACAATGTACATTTTTCCCTATCAGTATGTCTTTTTTGGAATATGGGATGGAAATCCATGCAATCTCGGGGAGAACATACAAACTCCTTGCAGATGGTTTTTTGTCCTTGGCGGGATTTGAACACCAGGACTCCAGTGCTGCAATGCTAACCACTGAGCCACCGCGTGGCCCCACCACCATTTTCTAGTGCTGACCTGAAGTGTGTTTTGGGTCCTTGTCCTGCTGGAAGAGCCCTGACCTCTGAGGGAGACCCGGCTTTCTCACACTGGGCCCTACATGATGCTGCACAATGTGTTGGTCGTCTTCAGACTTCATAATGCCATGCACACGGTCAAGCAGTCCAGTGCCAGAGGCAGCAAAGAGACCCCAAACCATCAGGGACCTCCGCCATGTCTGACTGTAGGGGGCGTCTTCTCTTTTTTCCTGTAATTTCTATGTTGAGGCCTTTTCCTACTTTTGTCTCCTCTGACCAGAGAACATCCTTCCAGAACGGTTTTGGCTTTCTCAGGTAAGTTTTGGCAAACTCCAGCCTGGCTTCTGTTTGTGGGTAAGAAGTGGGGTCTTCCTGGGTCTCCTACCATACAGTCCCTTCTCATTCAGACGCTGACGCTGGATAGTACGGGGTGACACTGTTGTACCCTCGGACTGCAGGGCAGCTTGGACTTGTTTGGATGTTAGTTGAGGTTCTTTATCCGCCATCCGCACAATCTTGCGGTGAAATCTCTGGTCAATGTTTCTTCTCCGTCCACATCTCGGGAGGTTAGCCACAGCGCCATGGGCTTTACACTTCTTACTGACACTGCGCACGGTAGACACAGGAACATTCAGGGCTTTGGAGATGGACTTGTAGCCTTGAGATTGCTCAGGCTTCCTCACAATTTTGCTTCTCAAGTCCTCAGACAGTTCTTTGGTCTTCTTTCTTTTCTCAATGTGGTCACACAAGGACACAGGACAGAGGTGGAGTCAACTTTAATCCATTTCAACTGGCTGCAAGTGTGATTTAGTTATTGCCACCACCTGTTAGGTGCCTCAGGTAAGTAACAGGTGCTGTTAATTACACAAATTACAGAAGCATCACATGATTTCTCAAACAGTGCCAATACTTTTGTCCACCCCCTTTTTTATGTTTGCTGTGGAATTATATCCCATTTGGTTTTTTGACAATTCTTTTTGTGGTTTTCCATTGAAGACAAATTAAATGAAGAAAATACCAAAGAATTTGTGACTGCAATCATTATCTGGAAGAACACGAGTATTATCTGACAGAATTGCAGGGGGGCCAATACTTTTGGCCAACACTGTAGATGACAGGAGGATGTAGAGAGGGTCAGTACATGTATAGATTGTCCTGGCGTTGACATACTGGTTGACTCTGGATGTCGCTGTTTCCAGATGTCAGACAGATCTGTGTGATCGGGGTGAGATTGAGGGATCAGGTTGGGGGTGGAGCTTATTCACACTTTGCTGTTTTGCCTTTTGCACAGTTCATGGCATTAAATGGTCCTGCAGTAATGGAAACGGAACCAGTGAATTCTCCATAGAACAACTAGTGCAGCAGACTCTGGAGACCCACCAGGCCAAACCGCCCCCGCGCACCCACACCTGTCTGTGTACCACCAACCTGGGTGAGTGTGTGCCCCCCAGTATACAGGGCAGGACTATGGGGCACCTCGCTCTGATCTGCTATAAAACTTCTCTTTGTCCTCTCAGGATCCGCCGGCAGCGTCCCTCATAAATGTACCAGCACCAAGCACCGCATCATCTCTCCAAAAGTGGAGCCTCGACTGTGCCCATTCCCTGCCCTCACCGAGGTGCAGAACATCTCCTCATCTTCTGCCGAGCCTGACCAGGGAAAGGAACGGAGGCCTGGCCAAAAGGGAAACAAGACGCCTTCAGGAAACGACCCCAGCTCCTCACATTCCTTCTCAGACCTTCCAGACACCACGCAGACGTCCCCACCGCTGACACTCACCAATGGTTTCTATGCGGAGCGTGAACTGGCCGGAGTCACCATAACCACCACTCCCGGTGTGCCAGGGATCAGCGCCGTGCTTGTGATGACCGGTATTGCCGAGAAACCCTTAGCGCTGACTCCCAGCCAACACCTTATACCAGGAGACACTGGAAGCCAACCTACCACCGTCCCAGTCGGCATCTCCTTGCTACCTTCTCCAGTGGAGGGACTCTTGTTGTCTTCTTCTCATAGCTTGGAGGTAGCCATGGAGTCTGCCCCTGGGGCAAGCAATGGGACATTTGACCCCGACTCCTTCCTCAATAGTCCTAAGGAAGGACAGACTTATGGTGGAGCCGCAAAGACAGATGAGTTCAAGACCGAGACATCTGATGGAGGAATGGTGGACTTGGGCTCTCAGGTAGGGAGTTACATGGAAGAAGACGAGTTGACGTCAAGTGAGATGGTATCAAGCGTGAAGGAGGAGACGGCCAACGTGGAGAAGACACGAATGGAGGAAGAGACCAGCGATGTGAAGGAGGAGGCCAGCCGAGGCTCGGAGATCGAGATGGAGGACCCGAGGGAGTCACAGGTCAGCTCCAGTGACGATGTGAGTGCAGGTGTTGTGTCCTCAGGAGAAGCGCAGGAAGACGCCGATGCTCCAAGCACCCACATGAACGACTTGTACTCCATCATCCAGAACGATCTGAGCTCATCGTCCGGAGCTTCCAGCGTCCACATGGAGCTTCCAGATGAGAACTTTAATATCTCCTTCGACAGTCAGTTTCCAGACCTCATCTCTGACCTCATTGAAGCTCCTTCTGGAGGATATGAACAGTTTGGAGAACCCCAGACAACGTCTTCACCCGTCCAGGCCTTGTATGGAGCACCCCAGCAACAGCCGCAGATACAGCCAATGGGGGGCAACACGGCCAACATTACAGACTCCTTCCCGGGAGACGGGGCCACAGGCCTTGTTGGGATCACAGACTTTTCTCCAGATTGGTCCTACCCAGAGGTAAGGCTCTCAGCCACTCCTGTTTGCCACTTTGTTTCGGTTTTAGATGTCCAGTCCTTGGTCCAGTAGAGAGGAGCCGCCACTGATCTCCACCATGATGGTGCTTAGCCAGTCGGTGGGACTCTCAATATAACACTGTTCTCATTGGCTGAGAGCACTTGGGATACGCTGACCCTTTGGCCATCTACGTGTATACACAGACCATGTGTACTTACTAAAGGTCCACTGACCGGGGTCGGCCATCAGGGAGAGGTCTGAGCCGAACCTTTTAGTGCCCACATCGGAGGTGTAGGGGCCCAAAGCAGACTCCCTCCTTCCTGTTGTACCGTGACACTGACGGCGCTGAATAGACTGGTCTGACCCTTGTCCTGTCACCCTGAGATATGGCAGCGGCAGTCGTGGTCAGGCTACTTGTGTATCGGTGGCAGGCATGAGGGCGGGTCCGGCTACTGTGATACCTCAGTGGTCAGGAGATCAGTCTGTCAGCGCTGTTATACGATTGTCTGCCATTAGAGGATTCCTGTTGTAGGACTGTATATAACCATCATTGGTCAGGAGATCGGCCGGTCCGTGGTCACTGACCCCTCACCTGTTCTGTTACCTGCTGCCCTGTAATGCGTTCAGGTAGGGGGCCGGTGACCTGCAGAGACTATATATGTATATAGGCGAGGCGTCGAGGGGCCCGCGCCTCTAGACTTGTGTGATAAATGTGCACTACTCCCATCACTCCTGCAGAGGGGGCTCTCACTGTGGGACTACACGGACAATCGGCGGCTGCGGTTTGTCGGGTCAGTTTTATTTATAAAGGTTTTGCAGCAGATGATGGACAGGCGGAGGCTGCGGGACGCCCTTGCTGTGGCGCCATCTTCTTGGAGGGACATCAAGCGGAAACCTGGCAGTGCCTACCCCGAGCTATGGACAGTGACAAATAAGGAGAGATTCCTGCCCCAGACAAGCTGGTATTGTTCCTAGCTGTGATGTGTGGCTGGTGTGCTGCCGCCGGCCCCTGTGTGTGCAGACGTGCCCCCGAGTATCAGCTACTGCGGCCATGACACTCTCCTCCGTCCCTGCACCGCTCCAGTATACGCCATCTTTTCGCTCTCTTTCTTCTTAGGGTGGAGTTAAGATCCTGATCACCGGCCCCTGGGTGGAGGACACCGATTCCTACTCATGTGTCTTTGATCACGTGACCGTGCCCGCTTCGCTCATCCAATCAGGAGTCCTGCGATGCTACTGCCCAGGTGAGGAGACCCCGCGCTATGTCTGTCAGACCCTCTTCTACGTCTCCTTGGTGCAGGGTCACTGACCGTCACCCCCTTCCTGTGATTGCAGCTCATGAGGCCGGCCTGGTCACCCTGCAGGTCATCCAGCACCAGCAGATCATCTCACACTCCGTCATCTTTGAGTATCGAGCAAGAAACTTCCTGTCGCTGCCCAGCACCCAACTCGACTGGCTGTCACTGGACGGTAAGTGCTGCCATCTATGTACTGCAAGAGACACCTGCATCAGGTACAGCGCTCCGTCTCTAAGCCATTACTCTGCCCCCTAGGGGCAAGAAGGTGGAACTGAATAGGTGGGTGACTAGTTACATAGAGCCCAGAGTGAGGGGTCCTGAGACACGGGATATATCCAGCACCTCAGAGCACAGGCCGGGGTGAGGGGTCCTGAGACACGGGATATATCCAGCACCCCCGAGCACAGGCCGGGGTGAGGGGTCCTGAGACACGGGATATATCCAGCACTTAGAGCACAGGCCGGGGTGAGGGGTCCTGAGACACGGGATATATCCAGCACCTCAGAGCACAGGCCGGGGTGAGGGGTCCTGAGACACGGGGTATATCCAGCACCTCAGAGCACAGGCCGGGGTGAGGGGTCCTGAGACACGGGGTATATCCAGCACCTCAGAGCACAGGCCGGGGTGAGGGGTCCTGAGACACGGGGTATATCCAGCACCTCAGAGCACAGGCCGGGGTGAGGGGTCCTGAGACACGGGGTATATCCAGCACCTCAGAGCACAGGCCGGGGTGAGGGGTCCTGAGACACGGGGTATATCCAGCACCTCAGAGCACAGGCCGGGGTGAGGGGTCCTGAGACACGGGGTATATCCAGCACCTCAGAGCACAGGCCGGGGTGAGGGGTCCTGAGACACGGGATATATCCAGCACCTCAGAGCACAGGCCGGGGTGAGGGGTCCTGAGACACGGGATATATCCAGCACTTAGAGCACAGGCCGGGGTGAGGGGTCCTGAGACACGGGATATATCCAGCACCTCAGAGCACAGGCCGGGGTGAGGGGTCCTGAGACACGGGATATATCCAGCACCCCCGAGCACAGGCCGGGGTGAGGAGTCCTGAGACACGGGATATATCCAGCACCTCAGAGCACAGGCCGGGGTGAGGGGTCCTGAGACACGGGGATATATCCAGCACCCCCGAGCACAGGCCGGGGTGAGGAGTCCTGAGACACGGGATATATCCAGCACCTCAGAGCACAGGCCGGGGTGAGGGGTCCTGAGACACGGGATATATCCAGCACCTCAGAGCACAGGCCGGGGTGAGGGGTCCTGAGACACGGGATATATCCAGCACCTCAGAGCACAGGCGGGGGTGAGGGGTCCTGAGACACGGGATATATCCAGCACCTCAGAGCACAGGCCGGGGTGAGGGGTCCTGAGACACGGGATATATCCAGCACCTCAGAGCACAGGCCGGGGTGAGGGGTCCTGAGACACGGGATATATCCAGCACCCCCGAGCACAGGCCGGGGTGAGGGGTCCTGAGACATGAGATATATCCAGCACTTAGAGCACAGGCCGGGGTGAGGGGTCCTGAGACACGGGGATATATCCAGCACTTAGAGCACAGGCCGGGGTGAGGGGTCCTGAGACACGGGGTATATCCAGCACCTCAGAGCACAGGCGGGGGTGAGGGGTCCTGAGACACGGGATATATCCAGCACCTCAGAGCACAGGCCGGGGTGAGGGGTCCTGAGACACTGGGTATATCCAGCACCTCAGAGCACAGGCCGGGGTGAGGAGTCCTGAGACACGGGGTATCCAGCAGAGTTGTTGGAGTAGTTATGCTGGGGGCAGTAGTTGGGGCAGTTATGCTGGGGGCAGTAGTAGTTGGGGCAGTTATGCTGGGGGCAGTAGTAGTTGGGGCAGTTATGCTGGGGGCAGTAGTAGTTGGGGCAGTTATGCTGGGAGCAGTAGTAGTTGGGGCAGTTATGCTGGGGGTAGTAGTAGTTGGGGCAGTTATGCTGGGGGCAGTAGTAGTTGGGGCAGTTATGCTGGGGGCAGTAGTAGTTGGGGCAGTTATGCTGGGGGCAGTAGTAGTTGGGGCAGTTATGCTGGGGGCAGTAGTAGTTGGGGCAGTTATGCTGGGGGCAGTAGTAGTTGGGGCAGTTATGCTGGGGGCAGTAGTAGTTGGAGTAGTTATGCTGGGGGCAGTAGTAGTTGGGGCAGTTATGCTGGGGGCAGTAGTAGTTGGGGCAGTTATGCTGGGGGCAGTAGTAGTTGGGGCAGTTATGTTGGGGGCAGTAGTAGTTGGGGCAGTTATGCTGGGGGCAGTAGTAGTTGGGGAAGTTATGCAGGGGGCAGTAGTAGTTGGGGCAGTTATGCTGGGGGCAGTAGTAGTTGGGGCAGTTATGCTGGGGGCAGTAGTAGTTGGGGCAGTTATGCTGGGGGCAGTAGTAGTTGGGGCAGTTATGCTGGGGGCAGTAGTAGTTGGGGCAGTTATGCTGGGGGCAGTAGTAGTTGGGGCAGTTATGCTGGGGGCAGTAGTAGTTGGGGCAGTTATGCTGGGGGCAGTAGTAGTTGGGGCAGTTATGCTGGGGGCAGTAGTAGTTGGGGAAGTTATGCAGGGGGCAGTAGTAGTTGGGGCAGTTATGCTGGGGGCAGTAGTAGTTGGGGCAGTTATGCTGGGGGCAGTAGTAGTTGGGGCAGTTATGCTGGGGGCAGTAGTAGTTGGGGCAGTTATGCTGGGGCAGTAGTAGTTGGGGCAGTTATGCTGGGGCAGTAGTAGTTGGGGCAGTTATGCTGGGGGCAGTAGTAGTTGGGGCAGTTATGCTGGGGGCAGTAGTAGTTGGGGCAGTTATGCTGGGGCAGTAGTAGTTGGGGCAGTTATGCTGGGGGCAGTAGTAGTTGGGGCAGTTATGCTGGGGGTAGTAGTAGTTGTGGCAGTTATGCTGGGGGCAGTAGTAGTTGGGGCAGTTATGCTGGGGGCAGTAGTAGTTGGGGCAGTTATGCTGGGGGCAGTAGTAGTTGGGGCAGTTATGCTGGGGGCAGTAGTAGTTGGGGCAGTTATGCTGGGGGTAGTAGTAGTTGTGGCAGTTATGCTGGGGGCAGTAGTAGTTGGGGCAGTTATGCTGGGGGCAGTAGTAGTTGGGGCAGTTATGTTGGGGGCAGTAGTAGTTGGGGCAGTTATGTTGGGGGCAGTAGTAGTTGGGGCAGTTATGCTGGGGGCAGTAGTAGTTGGGGCAGTTATGCTGGGGGCAGTAGTAGTTGGGGCAGTTATGCTGGGGGCAGTAGTAGTTGGGGCAGTTATGCTGGGGGTAGTAGTAGTTGTGGCAGTTATGCTGGGGGCAGTAGTAGTTGGGGCAGTTATGCTGGGGGCAGTAGTAGTTGGGGCAGTTATGCTGGGGGCAGTAGTAGTTGGGGCAGTTATGCTGGGGGCAGTAGTAGTTGGGGCAGTTATGCTGGGGGCAGTAGTAGTTGGGGCAGTTATGCTGGGGGCAGTAGTAGTTGGGGCAGTTATGCTGGGGGCAGTAGTAGTTGGGGCAGTTCTCCTCGGGGGTTATTGCTGAGGACAGGTGCCCCTCTGATGCCGGTGCCAGGTTCTCTCCCTGTGCCAGGCCTGCAGGCGCCGGGTCACAGGAACCTCCTTTTCTATTTTTGTCCTCCATCTTTCAGCGCCCGCCAGGAACCTGAATCCCACCCAGGACTATTTTGTTAGCTGTGGAAGGACACGGTGACGCGGGCGACATACTTACCATTCCCAGCGCAGCGTGACACGGGCACAGGACAGCGCGCTCTCTAGAAAGCAGCTGAAGAGGAGGGGGAGGGGAGGGCGACACTGTTTATAGAAAGTCCTCAGTGTCCTCTGCTGGAGCCCAATACTCATTAACCTGTAATGTGCTGGTGTTACCCTGCAGGGGGCGGGGCAGGCTCATAGCTCCTCCTGTCTGTATCACCCTGCAGGAGGCGGGGCAGGCTCATAGCTTCTCCTCTGTATCACCCTGCAGGAGGCGGGGCAGGCTCATAGCACCTTCTGTCTGTATCACCCTGCAGGGGGCGGGGCAGGCTCATAGCTCCTCCTGTCTGTATCACCCTGCAGGAGGCGGGGCAGGCTCATAGCTCCTCCTATCGGTATCACCCTGCAGGGGGCGGGGCAGGCTCATAGCTCCTCCTCTGTATCACCCTGCAGGGGGTGGGGCAGGCTCATAGCTCCTCCTCTGTATCACCCTGCAGGAGGCGGGGCAGGCTCCTAGCTCCTCCTCTGTATCACCCTGCAGGAGGCGGGGCAGGCTCATAGCTCCTCCTCTGTATCACCCTGCAGGGGGCGGGGCAGGCTCATAGCTCCTCCTCTGTATCACCCTGCAGGGGGCGGGGCAGGCTCATAGCTCCTCCTCTGTATCACCCTGCAGGGGGCGGGGCAGGCTCATAGCTCCTCCTGTCTGTATCACCCTGTAGGGGGCGGGGCAGGCTCATAGCTCCTGTCTGTATCACCCTGTAGGGGGCGGGGCAGGCTCATAGCTCCTGTCTGTATCACCCTGTAGGGGGCGGGGCAGGCTCATAGCTCCTGTCTGTATCACCCTGTAGGGGGCGGGGCAGGCTCATAGCTCCTGTCTGTATCACCCTGTAGGGGGCGGGGCAGGCTCATAGCTCCTGTCTGTATCACCCTGCAGGGGACGGGGCAGGCTCATGGCTCACTTTTCAGTATGTAGTCAGACATGTTATTTCAGTGACGTGACACCCCCTTCCCCTCCCCCTCTATTAATCTGATCTTCTTAAATGATTGCATGAAGCTTTAGTGAGTGAGAGATTTCGGGAGGAGGAGATGGGGGGAGGGGGTGCAGGGCGCTACTGGCTAATTTACTGCTGGTCAGATAGACATGATGATCATTTAACCCCTTGCTACATGACAGAGCTGGCCCTCCCCTTCATATGTCCTGTGCACGTCTCCTTGCATGTTGTCACCACACGTGTTTGCCGCTTCTCTCGGCGTCTCCTGGCATTGTAAGCACCAGGGAATACTGTAATGATTTATGCCTGGACAGTCGCTGGCAGGTCCTCGGTCACATTATATCTCCTCTGGTACAGGGGGCCTGGTCTGACTACTAAATATTAAGGTCACTTTGCTGCCGCGCCTTCCTGTCTATCAGTGTCAGTCGCGTATGTTCAGGCTGTGCAGCTTCGGGCTGGTAAATAAGTACTGTAGGGATCACAAATCGGGTCCGTCTACTAGTTGTATGTGCATATGGAGGAGTAGATGGCAGGCGTCCCCTAGAACTAATAAAAGAAACCCCCATCATTGTCACCCCCAAATCTGAAATAAATCCCCCAGAGGTGTCTGCTGTGTCCAGACTAGTGTAGTTTGGTGGTGCGATGTTATGGACAGGTGTTGTTTGTGTTTCCAGGCCTGGGAGTACCTTTGTTAGGTGTCTGGAAGAGTTTGGTGTTGACAGTTACAGGTGTAGTTTAGTTGGGTGTCTGATAGACTGGTGTTGGCAGGTACAGGTGTAGTTTATTTGGGTGTCTGATAGACTGGTGTTGACAGGTATCGGTGTAGTTTAGTTGGATGTCTGATAGACTGGTGTTGGCAGGTACTGGTGTAGATTAGTTGGGTGTCTAGTAGACTGGTGTTGGCAGTACTGGTGTAGTTTATTTGGGTGTCTGATAGACTGGTGTTGTCAGGTACCTGTGTAGTTTAGTTGGGTGTCTAGTAGACTGGTGTTGGCAGGTACAAGTGTAATTTAGATTGGTGTCTGATAGACTGGTGTTGGCAGGTACCGGTGTAGTTTAGTTGGGTTTCTGATAGACTGGTGTTGGCAGGTATCGGTGTAGTTTAGTTGGATGTCTGATAGACTGGTGTTGGCAGGTACTGGTGTAGATTAGTTGGGTGTCTAGTAGACTGGTGTTGGCAGTACTGGTGTAGTTTAGTTGGGTGTCTAGTAGACTGGTGTTGGCAGGTACAAGTGTAATTTAGATTGGTGTCTGATAGACTGGTGTTGGCAGGTACCTGTGTAGTTTAGTTGGGTGTCTGATAGACTGGTGTTGGCAGGTACAAGTGTAATTTAGATTGGTGTCTGATAGACTGGTGTTGGCAGGTACCGGTGTAGTTTAGTTGGGTTTCTGATAGACTGGTGTTGGCAGGTACCGGTGTAGTTTAGCTGGGTGTCTGATAGACTGGTGTTGGCAGGTACCGGTGTAGTTTAGTTGGGTGTCTGATAGACTGGTGTTGGCAGGTACCGGTGTAGTTTAGCTGGGTGTCTGATAGACTGGTGTTGGCAGATATTGGTGTAGTTTAGTTGGATGTCTGATAGACTGGTGTTGGCAGGTACCGGTGTAGTTTAGTTGGGTGTCTGATAGACTGGTGTTGGCAGGTACCGGTGTAGTTTAGTTGGGTGTCTGATAGACTTGTGTTGGCAGGTACAAGTGTAATTTAGATTGGTGTCTGATAGACTGGTGCTGGCAGGTTCAGGTGTAATTTAGATTGGTGTCTGATAGACTGGTGTTGGCAGGTACCGGTGTAGTTTAGCTGGGTGTCTGATAGACTGGTGTTGGCAGGTACCGGTGTAGTTTAGTTGGGTGTCTGATAGACTGGTGTTGGCAGGTACCGGTGTAGTTTAGCTGGGTGTCTGATAGACTGGTGTTGGCAGGTACCGGTGTAGTTTAGCTGGGTGTCTGATAGACTGGTGTTGGCAGGTACCGGTGTAGTTTAGTTGGGTGTCTGATAGACTTGTGCTGGCAGGTTCAGGTGTAATTTAGATTGGTGTCTGATAGACTGGTGTTGGCAGGTACCGGTGTAGTTTATTTGGGTGTCTGATAGACTGGTGTTGGCAGGTACCGGTGTAGTTTATTTGGGTGCCTGATAGACTGATGTTGTCAGGTACCGGTGTAGTTTATTTGGGTGTCTGATAGACTGGTGTTGGCAGGTACAGGTGTAGTTTATTTGGGTGTCTGATAGACTGGTGTTGGCAGGTACCGGTGTAGTTTATTTGGGTGTCTGATAGACTGGTGTTGGCAGGTACCGGTGTAGTTTATTTGAGTGCCTGATAGACTGATGTTGTCAGGTACCGGTGTAGTTTATTTGGGTGTCTGATAGACTGGTGTTGGCAGGTACAGGTGTAGTTTAGTTGGGTGTCTGATAGACTGGTGTTGGCAGGTACAGGTGTAGTTTAGTTGGGTGTCTGATAGACTGGTGTTGGCAGGTACCGGTGTAGTTTATTTGGGTGCCTGATAGACTGATGTTGTCAGGTACCGGTGTAGTTTATTTGGGTGTCTGATAGACTGATGTTGTCAGGTACCGGTGTAGTTTATTTGGGTGTCTGATAGACTGGTGTTGGCAGGTACCGGTGTAGTTTATTTGGGTGTCTGATAGACTGGTGTTGGCAGGTACCGGTGTAGATTGCTTGAATATTTGGAGGACTGTGGAATTGGCAGATACTTCTGTAGGCTGGTTAGATGCTTGAAAGACTGTTGTCTTGGCAGGTGCTAGTGTAGTTCATTTGGGTGTGTGTGAGACACTGGTTTTGACAGGGACTATTGTAGTATGGTTGAGAGTCTTGAATACTTACAGTCCTATGAAAAAGTTTGGGCACCCCTATTAATCTTAATCATTTTTAGTTCTAAATATTTTGGTATTTGCAACAGCCATGTCAGTTTGATATATCTAATAACTGATGGACACAATAATATTTCAGGATTGAAATGAGGTTTATTGTACTAACAGAAAATGTGCAATATGCATTAAACCAAAATTTGACCGGTGCAAAAGTATGGGCACCTCAACAGAAAAGTGACATTAATATTTAGTAGATCCTCCTTTTGCAAAGATAACAGCCTCTAGTCGCTTCCTGTAGCTTTTAATCAGTTCCTGGATCCTGGATGAAGGTATTTTGGACAAACAATTCAAGTTCAGTTAAGTTAGATGGTCGCCGAGCATGGACAGCCCGCTTCAAATCATCCCACAGATGTTCAATGATATTCAGGTCTGGGGACTGGGATGGCCATTCCAGAACATTGTAATTGTTCCTCTGCATGAATGCCTGAGGATTTGGAGCTTTGGTGTTTTGGATCATTGTCTTGCTGAAATATCCATCCCCGGTGTAACTTCAACTTCGTCACTGATTCTTGAACATTATTCTCAAGAATCTGCTGATACTGAGTGGAATCCATGCGACTCTCAACTTTAACAAGATTCCCGATGCCGGCATTGGCCACACAGCCCCAAAGCATGATGGAACCTCCACCAAATTTTACAGTGGGTAGCAAGTGTTTTTCTTGGAATGCTGTTTCTTTTTGGACGCCATGCATAACGCCTTTTTTTTATAACCAAACAACTCAATTTTTGTTTCCAAAATGAAGCTGCCTTGTCCAAATGTGCTTTTTCATACCTCAGGCAACTCTATTTGTGGCGTACGTGCAGAAACGGCTTCTTTCTCATCACTCTCCCATACAGCTTCTCCTTGTGCAAAGTGCGCTGTATAGTTGACTGATGCACAGTGACACCATCTGCAGCAAGATGATGCTGCAGCTCTTTGGAGGTGTCTGTGGATTGTCCTTGACTCTTCTCACCATTCTTCTTCTCTGCCTTTCTGATATTTTTCTTGGCCTGCCACTTCTGGGCTTAACAAGAACTGTCCCTGTGCTCTTCCATTTCCTTACTATGTTCCTCACAGTGGAAACTGACAGGTTAAATCTCTGAGACAACGTTTTGTATCCTTCCCCTGAACAACTATGTTGAACAATCTTTGTTTTCAGATCATTTGAGAGCGGGCTGTCCATGCTCGGCGACCATCAAACTTAACTGAACTTGAATTGTTTTGTAGAAAGAAATGGTCCAAAATCCCTTCATCCAGGATCCAGGAACTGATTAAAAGCTACAGGAAGCGACTAGAGGCTGTTATCTTTGCAAAAGGAGGATCTACTAAATATTAATGTCACTTTTCTGTTGAGGTGCCCATACTTTTGCACCGGTCAAATTTTGGTTTAATGCATATTGCGCATTTTCTGTTAGTACAATAAACCTCATTTCAATCCTGAAATATTACTGTGTCCATCAGTTATTAGATATATCAAACTGAAATGGCTGCTGCAAATACCAAAATATTTAGAACTAAAAATGATTAAGATTAATAGCAGTGCCCAAACTTTTTCATAGGACTGTATGGGTTAATACATACTGATTTAGTTTGGATGTGTGTTTGGAGGACTGTGTAGTACGGTTGTGTTTCTGGATGACGGGTGTGTTTGGTTACTGCTGTAGTTTGTTGTGTTGTCTGCAGGATTGTTTCTGTCTCTGGTTGTCAGGTACATTGGTTACTGCTGTACTTGGTGTTGTTTCTTTGTTGTTTGGCTTCATGTTGTGCAGACGATTGTTTGCAAATACTGGTGTAGTTTGCACAAGGTTTCGTATTGGAAGTCTATATTACTAGTCTAATTGTGTAACATCCACATAACAGTGTAGTTTGTTTGTCGTATTGTATCCAGATAAGTGTGTCAGTACAGCGTTGCTAGGTGTCAGTGGGCCTGTCAGTTATCCTGGTAACGGTGTTGCTCGGTTACATAAGTGGTTACTTGTTTTGTTTGTGTTGTTTCCAGGCAACATGCTAGACTGTAAATCTTGTTTGTGGTGTGTCCAATTAGTTTGGTGGTGACATTTCTACATAAGATCTGATTTCCGTTTGTACATAAGATGGCTATGTCTGGTGACGTGAGTACTTTAATGATGGACGTCTGTACAGTCGTTGGGCAGTCTGTTCCGCCCCATCGGCGTGCAGCTTGTTTGGGATAATCAGCTTGGTCTGATCACTACAGTATATCCAGGTAAGACTGTTATCGTCTGTCGGGAAGGGTTATAGCAGCTTCTGTAGGCTACACACAGATGACGTAGTATAGGGTGTGGTATATCAGTTACATATTGTACATGGGCATATAATGGATGGTGGGAGCCTCGCCTGTAATAAAGGCTGCAGAAACCATGTATTTGGCCCCAGTGTAGGGAATCGGAAGGTGTATTTTTGGGGTATCCAAGAAAACAGTGTAATTTGACTGTTCTGCATTCGTCCTACAATTCAGCATGGTTCTTTGGTTGTGTGTCGGATTGTGAGTGGCAAGGGTGCTGCATTCTGGTTGTACAGGAGCCTTGTATCCAGGTAACACTTAAATGGGTTGTATCCAGAAGGTATCGTTATATGAATATAACCCTGTATAGTGTGAGTACGGTGTAGATGGTTATCAATGTGAGGTGACCCAGTAACATTATTGACTATAAGATCCTGTTTTATACTTTGGAGTGTGATTGTTGTGCATCCATGTTACAGTGTAGTTTGTCTTATGTTTTATGGATGACTGTGTGTTCTGATATCAGAGGACTGTGTGATATAATTGTGTTTCAGGTGGTTGCGTGACGTAATGTGTTGAGTCTGATGGTCTTTTTAGGATTGTGTATGGGGTTATTTGCAGATAATGGTGTAGTTTTACTCTGTGTATAAGGTTGTGTGTGATTGTGTTGTGTCCATGTCACAGTATACTCGCTGAACTTGATGGTTGTGTATCTGGGTAGCTTTGGTGTTTGTGTAGTGATTGTGATATATCTGGGCTACATTGTTGTGTGACGCGATAGAATCTGGTTGTATATTGCTTAGAGTTTTGTACACAGATGATGTGGTTTGTTGTGCGATATCAGTTGTGATCTTAGTGTTTGTTTGTAAACAGTCTGTGCGCTGTAGACAGCATTGTATCCAGTCCACAGTGTAATGTGGCAATAGGTTGTCTAACTTTGCACTGTAAAGAGTATTGTATCCTGGTTACGGTGTAGTGTGTTCTTTGTCTGCACTGTAGACAGCATTGTATCCAGGTTATGGTGTAACTTGGCAGTGTATTTTCAGACTGTGCACTGTAGACAGCATTGTTTCCAAGTTACGGTGTAGTACTGTAGTGTATTGTATAACTTTTCACAGCGGACAGCATTGTATCCAGGATATGGTGTCACTTCACAGTGTATTTTCTGATTTTGCACAGTAAACTGCATTGTATCTAGGTTATGTAGTTCTGCAGTATATTTTCTGATTGTGCGCTGTAGACAGTATTGTACCCAGGTTACGGTGTAGTACTGCAGTGTATTGTGTTACTGGGAATCGTAGACCTCATTTTACCTGTTTATGGTGTAATGTGGCAGTATGTTGTCTGACTGTGCACTGTAACCTGCTCTGCAGGTTACAGTGTAGTAGTACTATGTGTGCTCTGCAGGTTACGGTGTAGTAGTACTATGTGTGCTCTGCAGGTTACGGTGTAGTAGTACTATGTGTGCTCTACAGGTTACAATGTAGTAGTACTATGTGTGCTCTGCAGGTTACGGTGTAGTAGTGCTATGTGTGCTCTGCAGGTTACGGTGTAGTAGTACTATGTGTGCTCTGCAGGTTACGGTGTAGTAGTACTATGTGTGCTCTGCAGGTTATGGTGTAGTAGTACTATGTGTGCTCTGCAGGTTACGGTGTAGTAGTACTATGTGTGCTCTGCAGGTTACGGTGTAGTAGTACTATGTGTGCTCTGCAGGTTATGGTGTAGTAGTACTATGTGTGCTCTGCAGGTTACAGTGTAGTAGTACTATGTGTGCTCTGCAGGTTACGGTGTAGTAGTACTATGTGTGCTCTGCAGGTTACAGTGTAGTAGTACTATGTGTGCTCTGCAGGTTACGGTGTAGTAGTACTATGTTTGCTCTGCAGGTTACGGTGTAGTAGTACTATGTGTGCTCTGCAGGTTACGGTGTAGTAGTACTATGTGTGCTCTACAGGTTACGGTGTAGTAGTACTATGTGTGCTCTGCAGGTTACGGTGTTGTAGTACTATGTGTGCTCGGCAGGTTACGGTGTAGTAGTACTATGTGTGCTCTGCAGGTTACGGTGTAGTAGTACTATGTGTGCTCTGCAGGTTACGGTGTAGTAGTGCTATGTGTGCTCTGCAGGTTACGGTGTAGTAGTGCTATGTGTGCTCTGCAGGTTACGGTGTAGTAGTACTATGTGTGCTCTACAGGTTACGGTGTAGTAGTACTATGTTTGCTCTGCAGGTTACGGTGTTGTAGTACTATGTGTGCTCTGCAGGTTACGGTGTAGTAGTACTATGTGTGCTCTGCAGGTTACGGTGTAGTAGTACTATGTGTGCTCTGCAGATTACGGTGTTGTAGTACTATGTGTGCTCGGCAGGTTACGGTGTTGTAGTACTATGTGTGCTCTGCAGGTTACGGTGTAGTAGTACTATGTGTGCTCTGCAGGTTACGGTGTAGTAGTACTATGTGTGCTCTGCAGGTTACGGTGTAGTAGTACTATGTTTGCTCTGCAGGTTACGGTGTAGTAGTACTATGTGTGCTCTGCAGGTTACGGTGTAGTAGTACTATGTTTGCTCTGCAGGTTACGGTGTAGTAGTACTATGTGTGCTCTGCAGGTTACGGTGTAGTAGTGCTATGTGTGCTCTGCAGGTTACGGTGTAGTAGTGCTATGTGTGCTCGGCAGGTTACGGTGTAGTAGTACTATGTGTGCTCTGCAGGTTACGGTGTAGTAGTACTATGTGTGCTCTGCAGGTTACGGTGTAGTAGTACTATGTGTGCTCTGCAGGTTACGGTGTAGTAGTACTATGTGTGCTCTGCAGGTTACGGTGTAGTAGTACTATGTGTGCTCTGCAGGTTACGGTGTAGTAGTACTATGTGTGCTCTGCAGGTTACGGTGTAGTAGTACTATGTGTGCTCTACAGGTTACGGTGTAGTAGTACTATGTGTGCTCTGCAGGTTACGGTGTAGTAGTACATGTGTTCTCTGCAGGTTACGGTGTAGTAGTACTATGTGTTCTCTGCAGGTTACGGTGTAGTAGTACTATGTGTGCTCTGCAGGTTACGGTGTAGTAGTACTATGTGTGCTCTGCAGGTTACGGTGTAGTAGTACTATGTGTGCTCTGCAGGTTACGGTGTAGTAGTACTATGTGTGCTCTGCAGGTTACGGTGTAGTAGTACTGTGTGTGCTCTGCAGGTTACGGTGTAGTAGTACTGTGTGTGCTCTGCAGGTTATGGTGTAGTAGTACTGTGTGTGCTCTGCAGGTTACGGTGTAGTAGTACTATGTGTGCTCTGCAGGTTACGGTGTAGTAGTACTATGTGTGCTCTGCAGGTTACGGTGTAGTAGTACTATGTGTGCTCTACAGGTTACGGTGTAGTAGTACTATGTGTGCTCTGCAGGTTACGTGTAGTAGTACTATGTTTGCTCTGCAGGTTACGGTGTAGTAGTACTATGTTTGCTCTGCAGGTTACGGTGTAGTAGTACTATGTGTGCTCTGCAGGTTACGGTGTAGTAGTACTATGTGTGCTCTGCAGGTTACGGTGTAGTAGTACTATGTGTGCTCTGCAGGTTACGGTGTAGTAGTACTATGTGTGCTCTGCAGGTTACGGTGTAGTAGTACTATGTGTGCTCTGCAGGTTACGGTGTTGTAGTACTATGTGTGCTCTGCAGGTTACGGTGTAGTAGTACTATGTGTGCTCTGCAGGTTACGGTGTAGTAGTACTATGTGTGCTCTGCAGGTTACGGTGTTGTAGTACTATGTGTGCTCTGCAGGTTACGGTGTAGTAGTACTATGTGTGCTCTGCTGGTTACGGTGTAGTAGTACTATGTGTGCTCTGCAGGTTACGGTGTAGTAGTACTATGTTTGCTCTGCAGGTTACGGTGTAGTAGTACTATGTTTGCTCTGCAGGTTACGGTGTAGTAGTACTATGTTTGCTCTGCAGGTTACGGTGTAGTAGTACTATGTTTGCTCTGCAGGTTACGGTGTAGTAGTACTATGTGTGCTCTGCAGGTTACGGTGTAGTAGTACTATGTTTGCTCTGCAGGTTACAGTGTAGTAGTACTATGTGTGCTCTGCAGGTTACGGTGTAGTAGTACTATGTGTGCTCGGCAGGTTACGGTGTAGTAGTACTATGTGTGCTCTACAGGTTACGGTGTAGTAGTACTATGTGTGCTCTGCAGGTTACGGTGTAGTAGTACTATGTGTGCTCTGCAGGTTACGGTGTAGTAGTACTATGTTTGCTCTGCAGGTTACAGTGTAGTAGTACTATGTGTGCTCTGCAGGTTACGGTGTAGTAGTACTATGTGTGCTCTGCAGGTTACGGTGTTGTAGTACTATGTGTGCTCTGCAGGTTACGGTGTAGTAGTACTATGTGTGCTCTGCTGGTTACGGTGTAGTAGTACTATGTGTGCTCTGCAGGTTATGGTGTAGTAGTACTATGTGTGCTCTGCAGGTTACGGTGTAGTAGTACTATGTTTGCTCTGCAGGTTACGGTGTAGTAGTACTATGTTTGCTCTGCAGGTTACGGTGTAGTAGTACTATGTGTGCTCTGCAGGTTACGGTGTAGTAGTACTATGTGTGCTCTGCAGGTTACGGTGTAGAGTGTTGTCCAGCTGTTCACTGTATTTGGTTACTGTGTACTTTGGTCATGTGACAGTCTTCCAGCATGGCGTCCAGTCTGACCAGTCAATCCCAGTGCTTATTTTGAAATATTCCACGGGCTGAGTCGGATTTTCCTTCCCTTTAATGAGCTGGGGCGGGAGGGGGGGGATGTCTATTTTAGTAGGGTGAGGATTATAGGACAGAGGAGGCTGACACTGCTCATCACAGGACGACAGGAAATCTTAGTCTCAGGGTGATTCCCTGCAGCCAACTTCACAGGACTCTGCCGAACAGGGGGATCCTGGGGGCCGCACAGGAGGATGCTGGGAAGGATTAGACTGCTGGTGTGCATGACATGAAGGTAGGGGAGGGGCCGCGCCGCAACTCACTACAGGGGCCACAAGTTGTGGGGGGTGTAATGGGAATATGGGCAATTATATACATTGATGCCATCACACCGATGACTACAAGGTGGCAGGCGCTGAATGGACTATGGGTGGGCAGCGAGGGGCACGAGATGGCAGGCGCTGAATGGACTATGGGTGGGCAGTGAGGGGCACGAGATGGCAGGCGCTGAATGGACTATGGGTGGGCAGTGAGGGGCACGAGATGGCAGTCGCTGAATGGACTATGGGTGGGCAGTGAGGGGCACGAGATGGCAGGCGCTGAAGGGACTATGGGTGGGCAGCGAGGGGCACGAGATGGCAGGCGCTGAATGGACTATGGGTGGGCAGTGAGGGGCACGAGATGGCAGTCGCTGAATGGACTATGGGTGGGCAGCGAGGGGCACGAGATGGCAGGCGCTGAAGGGACTATGGGTGGGCAGTGAGGGGCACGAGATGGCAGGCGCTGAAGGGACTATGGGTGGGCAGCGAGGGGCACGAGATGGCAGGCTTTGAATGGACTATGGGTGGGCAGTGAGGGGCACGAGATGGCAGGCGCTGAAGAGACTGTGGGTGGGCAGCGAGGGGCACGAGACGGCAGGCGCTGAATGGACTATGGATGGGCAGTGAGGAGCACAAGGTGGCAGGCGCTGAATGGACTGTGGGTGGGCAGTGAGGGGCACAAGGTGGCAGGCGCTGAATGGACTATGGGTGGGCAGTGAGGGGCACAAGGTGGCAGGCGCTGAATGGACTATGGGTGGGCAGCGAGGGGCACGAGACGGCAGGCGCTGAATGGACTATGGGTGGGCAGTGAGGGGCAGGAGACGGCAGGCGCTGAATGGACTATGGGTGGGCAGTGAGGGGCAGGAGACGGCAGGCTCTCAGTGGTTGCAGTGAGTATACACCTGTATACAGTCACTTATAGACGTCTTCTCTCCGCAGACAATCAGTTCAGGATGTCTATACTGGAGCGCCTGGAGCAAATGGAACGTCGTATGGCTGATATGAGCTCTGGGCAGCACCAGCCACCGGCAGCACCACAGGGCGGCCCCCGCACCGGAGACACGCAGGTTAGTGCCCTCTCTACAAATATATGTCCCCCCACCTGTGTGTATACTCATCACCTGTATATATACCTGTCTGTGTATATACTCATCACCTGTATATATACCTGTCTGTGTATATATTCATCACCTGTATACCTCTCTATGTATATACTCATCACCTGTATACCTCTCTATGTATATACTCCTCACCTGTATATATACCTGTCTGTGTATATACTCATCACCTGTATACCTCTCTATGTATATACTCATCACCTGTATATATACCTGTCTGTGTATATACTCATCACCTGTATATATACCTGTCTGTGTATATACTCATCACCTGTATATATACCTGTCTGTGTATATACTCATCACCTGTATACCTCTCTATGTATATACTCATCACCTGTATACCTCTCTATGTATATACTCCTCACCTGTATATATACCTGTCTGTGTATATACTCATCACCTGTATACCTCTCTATGTATATACTCATCACCTGTATATATACCTGTCTGTGTATATACTCATCACCTGTATACCTCTCTATGTATATACTCATCACCTGTCTATATACCTTTCTACGTATATACTCATCCCATCTCCTGTGTGTATACCTGTCTGTGTATATACTCATCTCTCTACCTGTATATATACCTGTCTGTGTATATACTCATCTCTCTACCTGTATATATACCTGTCTGTGTATATACTCATCTCTCTACCGGTATATATACCTGTGTATATACTCATCTCTCTACCTGTATATATACCTGTCTGTGTATATACTCATCTCTCTACCTGTATATATTCCTGTCTGTGTATATACTCATCTCTCTACCTGTATATATACCTGTGTATATACTCATCTCTCTACCTGTATATATACCTGTCTCTGTATATACTCATCTCCCCACCTGTATATATACCTGTCTGTGTATATACTCATCTCCCCACCTGTATATATACCTGTCTGTGTGTATACTCATCTCACCACCTGTATATATACCTGTCTGTGTATATATTCATCTCTCTACCTGTATATATTCCTGTCTCTGTATATACTCATCCACCCACCTGTCTGTATACCTGTCTGTTATATACCCCTCCTTCCACCTGTCTGTTATATACCCCTCCTTCCACCTGTCTGTATACCTGTCTGTTATATACCTCTCCTTCCACCTGTCTGTTATATACCTTTCCTCCCACCTGTCCGTATACCTGTCTGTTATATACCCTTCCTCCCACCTGTCCGTATACCTGTCTGTTATATACCCTTCCTTCCACCTGTCGGTATACCTGTCTATTATATACCCTTCCTTCCACCTGTCTGTATACCTGTCTGTTATATACCCTTCCTTCCACCTGTCTGTATACCTGTCTGTTATATACCCTTCCTTCCACCTGTCTGTATACCTGTCTGTTATATACCCTTCCTCCCACCTGTCCGTATACCTGTCTGTTATATACCCTTCCTCCCACCTGTCTGTATACCTGTCTGTTATATACCCTTCCTCCCACCTGTCTGTATACCTGTCTGTTATATACCCTTCCTCCCACCTGTCCGTATACCTGTCTGTTATATACCCTTCCTCCCACCTGTCGGTATACCTGTCTGTTATATACCCTTCCTCCCACCTGTCGGTATACCTGTCTGTTATATACCCTTCCTTCCACCTGTCTGTATACCTGTCTGTTATATACCCTTCCTTCCACCTGTCTGTATACCTGTCTGTTATATACCCTTCCTCCCACCTGTCCGTATACCTGTCTGTTATATACCCTTCCTTCCACCTGTCTGTATACCTGTCTGTTATATACCCTTCCTTCCACCTGTCTGTATACCTATCTGTTATATACCCTTCCTTCCACCTGTCTGTATACCTGTCTGTTATATACCCTTCCTTCCACCTGTCTGTATACCTGTCTGTTATATACCCTTCCTTCCACCTGTCTGTATACCTATCTGTTATATACCCCTCCTTCCACCTGTCTGTTATATACCCTTCCTTCTTATAATCTGGCTCCTGTATTCGCCCCATATTCACACCTTGCTTTCTTGGCCTCCCCCTTGCACAGACTTGTTGTGGTTGTCACTACGTTTCTGGCTCGTGGGGAGGGGGATGAACCGTCTGTTTAAATTTCCATTAGACGTCACATGAGATTTACTAAGTGGATTATAAGCTTCTTAAGTTACAGACAATATTTTCCACCACGTCTGTTCGGAGGGTGAGGGGGGTGTCAGCTTTGTATTCCCTGGGGGGGGGGGGGATCCATATCTACGTCTGCCTCTCCGGAGACAACACAGGGACCCCTCAGCCCTGATCAACTTACTGCCACTCCTGCTAGATCCCTCGGACTGTACCTGCTCTAGTATAATAGTGGATCCCTCAGACTCTGTATCTGCTGTGAGATAACACTAGATCCCTCAGACTGTACCTTCTCTGAGATAATACTAGATCCCTCGGACTGTACCTGCTCTAGTATAATACTAGATCCCTCAGACTGTATCTGCTGTGAGATAATACTAGATCCCTCAGACTGTACCTTCTCTGAGATAATACTAGATCCCTCAGACTCTGTACCTGCTCTGAGATAATACTGGATCCCTCAGACTCTTTACCTGCTGTGAGATAACACTAGATCCCTCAGACTCTGTACCTGCTCTGAGATAACACTAGATCCCTCAGACTGTATCTGCTCTGAGATAACACTAGATCCCTCAGACTCTGTACCTGCTCTGAGATAATACTGGATCCCTCAGACTCTTTACCTGCTGTGAGATAACACTAGATCCCTCAGACTCTGTACCTGCTCTGGGATAACACTTGATCCCTCAGACTCTGTATCTGCTCTGAGATAATACTGGATCCCTCAGACTCTGTACCTGCTCTGAGATAATACTGGATCCCTCAGACTCTGTACCTGCTCTGAGATAATACTAGATCCCTCAGACTGTACCTGCTCTGAGATAACACTAGATCCCTCAGACTCAGTACCTGCTCTGGGATAACACTTGATCCCTCAGACTCTGTATCTGCTCTGAGATAATACTGGATCCATCAGACTCTGTACCTGCTCTGAGATAATACTAGATCCCTCAGACTGTACCTGCTCTGAGATAATACTGGATCCCTCAGACTCTGTACCTGCTCTGAGATAACACTAGATCCCTCAGACTGTACCTGTTCTAGTGTAATACTGGATCCCTCAGATTCTGTACCTGCTCTGAGATAACACTAGATCCCTCAGACTCTGTACCTGCTCTGAGATAACACTAGATCCCTCAGACTCTGTACCTGCTCTGAGATAATACAAGATCCCTCAGACTGTACCTGTTCTAGTATAATACTGTATCCCTCAGACTCTATACCTGCTCTGAGATAACACTAGATCCCTCAGACTCTGTACCTGCTCTGGGATAACACTTGATCCCTCAGACTCTGTACCTGCTCTGAGATAATACTAGATCCCTCAGACTCTGTACCTGCTCTGAGACAACACTAGATCCCCCAGACTCTGTACCTGCTCTGAGATAACACTAGATCCCTCAGACTGTATCTGCTCTGGGATAACACTTGATTCCTCAGACTCTGTACCTGCTCTGAGATAACACTAGATCCCTCAGACTCTGTACCTGCTCTGAGATAATACTAGATCCCTCAGACTCTGCACCTGCTCTGGGATTACACTAGATCCCTCAGACTCTGTACCTGCTCTGAGATAACAATATACCCCTCAGACTGTATCTGCTCTGGGATAACACTTGATCCCTCAGACTCTGTACCTGCTCTGAGATAACACTAGATCCCTCAGACTCTGTACCTGCTCTGAGATAATACTAGATCCCTCAGACTCTGCACCTGCTCTGGGATTACACTAGATCCCTCAGACTCTGTACCTGCTCTGAGATAACACTAGATCCCTCAGACTGTATCTGCTCTGGGATAACACTTGATCCCTCAGACTCTGTACCTGCTCTGAGATAACACTAGATCCCTCAGACTCTGTACCTGCTCTGAGATAATACTAGATCCCTCAGACTCTGCACCTGCTCTGGGATTACACTAGATCCCTCAGACTCTGTACCTGCTCTGAGATAACACTAGATCCCTCAGACTGTATCTGCTCTGGGATAACACTTGATCCCTCAGACTCTGTACCTGCTCTGAGATAATACTAGATCCCTCAGACTCTGCACCTGCTCTGGGATTACACTAGATCCCTCAGACTGTACCTGCTCTAGTATAATACTGGATCCCTCAGACTCTGTACCTGCTCTGAGATAACATTAGATCCCTCAGATTCTGTGTCCACTTTGTGATAATACTAGATCCCTTAGATTCTGTATTTGCTCTGTGATATCACTAGATCCCTCAGATTCTGTATCTTTTCTATGATAATAATGGATTCCCCAGACTCTTTGTGATAACACTAGATTAGCCTCTCACCATAAGGTCCTATCTATAACACTGGATCCCTCAGACTCTGTACCTGCTCTGAGATAACACTAGATCCCTCACATTCTGTATCCACTTTGTGATAGTACTAGATCCCTTAGATTCTGTATTTGCTCTGTGATATCACTAGATCCCTCAGATTCTGTATCTTTTCTATGATAATAATAGATCCCCAGACTCTTTTCTTTGTGATAACACTAGATTAGCCTCTCACAGTAGATCCACCATAAACTCCTATCTATAACACTAGATCCAACAGCTTCAGTCTCTTCTCAGTGATCACACTGGATTCACCACTCCCGGATAACTATGATAATACTGGATCCACCAGCTTCTTTTCTGTATACATGTTTCATGTCTGTGGGTAGGTTGTCAGTAGATCCTAATTTTCCTGCTATTTTAGGTGTCCGCATCCGACACCTTTGAAGCTCGTCTGGTTGCGGTATGTGAGAAGATGATGTCACAGACCTGCTGGGTGACATCAGACCTTCTGGCACATGAGATGAGTTTCCGCGGGATGACTCTGCTACATCTGGCCGCGGCTCAGGGCTATGCCCGACTTATCGAGACCCTGATACAATGGAGGTGAGTGGCGGTGTCAGACCCCGGAAGGACAACACCCAGAGATGTCAGATGTTTATTCCATGCCATTGTGTCTACAGGAGCCTCCACTCTCAGAGCTTGGCTGTGGAATTGGAAGTGGACCCTCTGAATGTCGATCACTTCTCCTGCACGCCCCTGGTGAGTACCTGATACTAGTGCCTGGTGTCATGTCCTCCTGGCCAGGACTGTTGTGGTCTGCGATCACATTGGCTGAGGTCTGTGCCTGAGATGAGCTGTTTCCACCTGGTGCGTCCTCCTGACGCTATCAACCTGTGACACCATCACCCCCTGACGCCATCACCTCCTAATGCCATCACCCTATGACGCCATCACCTCCTGACACCATCACCCTGTGACACCATCACTTCCTGACACCATCACCCTATGACGCCATCACCCTGTGACGTCATTACCTCCTGACGCCATTACCTGCACTACTCTTCATGGTGGCCTGTGATGTCACCCATATTGTCTTGTTCCTATGCCTCGCACTTACCTGCCACGATTCGTCTGTAGATGTGGGCCTGCGCTCTGGGACACACTGAGGCTGCCACGCTCCTCTTCCGCTGGGACTGCAGAGCCCTCTCCATACCGGATTCTCTGGGTCGTCTTCCTCTGGGCGTTGCTCGATCACGAGGTCATGTGAAACTGGCGTCTACCCTAGAAGAGATGCAGCGGCAGGAGATGGCGCAGGGAAACTTCACGGACTTACATCAGTCCAGCTGGCATTCTCTGATGGGGAGCCAGGAGATCAGCCGAGGACTGTCTCCGCTATCCACCAGCGCAGATACCGGTAATGTCAGCGCGGAGTAACCCCGTGGGTCTGAACCTGGGCAGGTGGTAAGCTCTGGCGCTGACGGGTGTGATATTCTGCAGGTCTCAGCAGCCTTCCATCTCCCTCAGAAGTCTCGGACGGGTCTGTCTCGGTGACCTCGGCCTATTCCAGTAGCTCGGCCTTACGTGGCTCACCTGACTGCAGCCCAGAAAGCAGCCAAGACACCCCAGTAGTGACCTCCCCCAATTCCCGATTATTGGGGGCCGCCTCCTGGGAGCTGGAGGACCCAGCAGAACAAGTCCCCTACCTGGGCTCTCCCAGAGTAGACGAAGCCGATCTCCTTGAGTACCAGGAGGACACGGAGAACCACAACTACCTGCAGGTAATGTGCCCCTCCCCCGCTTGCATTGCCGCCTCTCTTTCTTTGTCGCTGTAGTTTAGGCCTTTCTCCCCATCCCCCCGTTTTTGTGTCCTGCACCCCCTTTTCTCACATCCTTCCTCTGTCGCCCTCACTCTGCTCTGTCCCAGGTTGATATGGTTACCCTCGCAGAACAGATCATAGAAGCCACCCCAGAGCGCATCAAGCAGGACGACTTCACAGCGTCCGACTCCACAGCCCTCCGAGAGAGGTCCGGGAATCTCAGCAAGACCATGGCGTGGCTAGCCAGCTACCTGGACACAGCCGACCAGATGCCGGGGTTACCCCCACACGGGTCAGTACAGCCCCCTCCTATGTGTGTACAGGGGGTGCACTAGTGTTTGGCTAATACACATTTGTACACACAGTGAGGGCATGCGTGCCGCTCGGGCTTTGGCTCGCTTTGCCCAGATGAACCCCGGAGAGGATGGCAGCAGCCTGGCGTCAGAGATCGGAGGATACGGGCAGCGCATCAAGCGAGTGAATAGGCGATCTGTGGAGGGGCTCCGTGTCAAAGTGACCAGGTATACAGCTCGCACTCCCAAGTCTGTAGGGTGCTGCGAGCTCACTGTCCGGTGGCTCACCATGTCTACTCCTTGTCATTTCTAGGTCTGAGGCGCCACCCTCCCCCACAACGCCCCCTCCTCTGGGCGAGATCTCCTTTGAGAGGTTCGATCCTCCTGGTGCCGCCCGTTGGTCCGAGTTCCTCAGTGCCTCAAGTAGCGGACGCATGGAAAGTGAATTTGCCCTCCTGACTCTGTCTGACCATGAGCAGCGGGAACTGTATGAGGCAGCGCGGGTCATCCAGACAGCCTTCCGCAAGTACAAGGTGAAGCATCACGGCAGGTTGTATGGCCTAGAGCGCCTCCTGCAGCCTTCTGTTGTCATGTGCATCTGGTAGTGTCTCACTGTAGTGATTCTGTTAGCTGGACATTCCCTTTAAGGATGCCTGGGACTACATGTCAAAATCGTCCACCCTTAAAGGGAACCTGACACCAGGATAGGTGCTCCATATAACTCACTAGTATATGCTCCTCGGGGGCGGGGCCACAGCTGATGTACATAAGCCCCAGCTACCACTCAGCAGAAACGTGTGTACTGCTCTTCTACCCCCGATGATGATTTCCCATCTGCTTGTATTATGTCATCCATCTTTATTTTCCATCCAGGGACGCCGACTAAAGGAACAGCAGGACTTGGCGGCCGCCGTCATACAGCGCTGCTACCGGAAATACAAGCAGGTAATTGTCCTCTCAGCCCATACCATCACATCATGGGTACCCTGGGGATGATCACTGGACTATACCATGTCATTGGCCGGGGTGAGACAGAACAGAAGACAGGAATGTGACATTTTCTGGGCCTAAAATGACGCTGACATTTGATGGAGGCAATAGAGCCAGTATGACGCCGGTATGTGGTGGGGGAATAGTCAACCATTGTCTGGAATGGTGACATGACTGTGACACGTGATGGAAATGATGTCATATTCTGTCATTAATAGCAGAATGCTGTCTGACTCGGATATGTGATAGAGAATGATATTGTTTGACTCTGACGTGATAGAGAATACTATTGTCTGACTCTGATATGTGATAGAGAATGATGTCTGACTGACATGTGATAGAGAATGCTATTGTCTGATCCTGACATGTGATAGAGAATGCTATTGTCTGATCCTGACATGTGATAGAGAATGCTATTGTCTGACAGACATGTGATAGAGAATGCTATTGTCTGACTCTGATATGTGATAGAGAATACGATTGTCTGACTCTGATATGTGATAGAGAATACTATTGTCTGACTCTGATATGTGATAGAGAATACTATTGTCTGACCCTGACATGTGATAGAGAATACTATTGTCTGACCCTGACATGTGATAGAGAATACGATTGTCTGACCCTGACATGTGATAGAGAATGCTATTGTCTGATCCTGACATGTGATAGAGAATACTATTGTCTGACCTTGACGTGATAGAGAATACGATTGTCTGAGCCTGACATGTGATAGAGAATACTATTGTCTGACCCTGACATGTGATAGAGAATACTATTGTCTGACCCTGATATGTGATAGAGAATACGATTGTCTGACCCTGACATGTGAGAGAGAATGCTATTGTCTGACCCTGACATGTGATAGAGAATACTATTGTCTGACCCTGACATGTGATAGAGAATACGATTGTCTGACCCTGACATGTGATAGAGAATGCTATTGTCTGACCCTGACATGTGATAGAGAATGCGATTGTCTGACCCTGACATGTGATAGAGAATGCTATTGTCTGACCCTGACATGTGATAGAGAATACTATTGTCTGACCCTGACGTGATAGAGAATACGATTGTCTGCCCCTGACATGTGATAGAGAATGCTATTGTCTGACCCTGACATGTGATAGAGAATGCTATTGTCTGACCCTGACATGTGATAGAGAATGCTATTGTCTGACCCTGACATGTGATAGAGAATGCTATTGTCTGACCCTGACATGTGATAGAGAATGCTATTGTCTGACCCTGACATGTGATAGAGAATGCTATTGTCTGACCCTGACATGTGATAGAGAATGCTATTGTCTGACCCTGACATGTGATAGAGAATACTATTGTCTGACCCTGACATGTGATAGAGAATACTATTGTCTGACCCTGACATGTGATGGCTAGTAGCTGCTGTAGGACATACATGTCACATGACCTGTGTTACCCTGGAGTTCACATGTTTCTCTAATCTAAGCCTTCTTCTCTTACAAGCTGACGTGGATTGCTCTGAAGGTAAAATCCTATTCTGTGCTAATCCCAGTGATTGGGGTACATGGATTGGGCCGGGCGGACTCTGCCTGCTCCACCCAGTGAGGAGACTGGTCCAGATAGTGCTCACATGTATGAAGTAATGTCAGTGCCATCTAGTGGTCAGGATCAGTATTAGGTAGTGGTGCCATCTAGTGGTCAGGATCAGTATTAGGTAGTGGTGCCATCTAGTGGTCAGGATCAGTATTAGGTAGTGGTGCCATCTAGTGGTCAGGATCAGTATTAGGTAGTGGTGCCATCTAGTGGTCAGGATCAGTATTAGGTAGTGGTGCCATCTAGTGGTCAGGATCAGTATTAGGTAGTGGTGCCATCTAGTGGTCAGGATCAGTATTAGGTAGTGGTGCCATCTAGTGGTCAGGATCAGTATTAGGTAGTGGTGCCATCTAGTGGTCAGGATCAGTATTAGGTAGTGGTGCCATCTAGTAGTGAGAGAGCAGATGATGTATTGGTGGTGCCCTCTAGTGGTCAGTGATGAGTATGACGTCCTGTTCTTCTATATTCCCTCTCTCCGCAGTACGCCCTGTATAAGAAGATGACGCAGGCGGCCATACTGATCCAGTCCAAGTTCCGCAGTTATTACGAGCAGAAACGCTTCCAGCAAAGCCGCCGGGCAGCCGTCCTGATTCAGCAGTGTTACCGCAGCTACAGAGAGGGGGCCCGTGGGGGTCCCGCTCTGCAACATCGCATGAAGTAAGTGTCAGGCACCATAATATGGAGGTGTACATGATGTATAGCTATCCTACTGTGGACATGCTAAGAACACGTGTGCACCTCCGCTCCTCACTCCTCCCACGTCTCTCCTAGGGGGTCGTTTCTCACAAAGAAGCAGGACCAGGCCGCCCGCAAGATCATGCGCTTTCTCCGTCGCTGCCGTCACAGGTACTGAACACGACCGGGCCCAGCTTAAAGGGGTTCTCCAGAATGGTATGGTGGCCATGGCTTGTCTTACGATGGGGGAAGGTCTGACATTTGGTACCGGGATCCGCTGCAGCGCCACACACTGTATAGTGGCTGTTCTTAGTATTGCAGCTCAGTCCCATTCAGCTTAATGGGTCTGAGCCTCTAACAGGTCACATGACCCAGGAACGTGGTGACAAGTGGGGGTGTAGGACAACCCCCCGGACGGTCAGCTGATCACCCCACTAATATTCGTCATTCTCTCTCCCCCCGCAGGATGAAGGAGATGAAGCAGGCGCAGGATCTGGACTGTTTACAGAAGAGGGGGCTGACCAATTAACCCCTGCAGGATCTGCGCCGTGTGCGCCCCCCACGTGTGTGTGTGTAAATATTCATGTGTGACTGTGGCATCACTCGTACCTCTTAATGGGCTGCAGCGCCCCCCGCAGTCTACGCGGGCACATGTACATAAGAGAAGCTGTATAAATCTGTTAATATCTATTTCTGCACGTCCTCTCCCAGTATACGAGCCGGCCCCCGAGCCCCCTATGTACACGTATATAGCTATATGTGGGGGTGGGGTGGGCGGTGCCATTGCATGTGGCTGTACGTATTGTGTGCACCATGGCTATGTGCGTGTGTATATATGCGTCTATAAATATATACATATATATATAGGGCTGTGTGTATATACATATATATATATATCTGCACTCAGGCAGCTGATTATTTATGGCGTCATTTCATGCACTTTCATATCCTCCCCCTTATTATTATTCTCTTTTTTTACGGTTATTTTTCACGCGTTTTCTGCTGTTTTTGTCGTGTTTTTGTACGGCTTTCTCCTGTATACGGTGGGGCGGCTGCGCGGGCGGGAGGGGCCGGGAGCTCCACGCGAGGCAGACGTTAGCGGGCTGGCGCCTGAGGGTGGTCCGGGGAGAGTCTATTGCACTATTAGTTTTTGGGTATTTTTGCCCTCCCGCCGCCGTCCTCGCACCTCACGTGTTGCCGCCACCGGAGCCTTTGAAGTCACAGTTTGGCATTTCGCACATTTCTGGTATTTCCGTAACATTTTCGCACTGTTGTATAGAGGGTTGGGGGGGTAATAAAGAGACGAGACGAGATTTGTAGGGGGTGGGGGGGCTGAATATAACGGCAGGGTTAGAAGACCACGAGCAGACTGTTCTACAAGTGTCATAAAATCCACTACAACTGCACATACGTGTTAGATATTACCGCCAACCCCCCGTACACATGTGGGAGGGAAGAACGCCATTGCCAGACTTGTCCCTCTCCTGCAGACGCCTCCCCTGTCCCCCTTGGGTGGTGTTACCTATACTACAGGGCGGGCGGTGGTCCCTACAGTATAGGGTGGGCGGTGTTCCCTACAGTACAATACAGGGCCGGTGGTGTTCCCTCCAGTACAGTACAGGGCGGGCGGTGTTCCCTCCAGTACAGTATAGGGCGGGCGGTGTTCCCTCCAGTACAGTATAGGGCGGGCGGTGTTCCCTACAGTACAGTACAGGGCGGGCGGTGTTCCCTCCAGTACAGGGCGGGTGGTGTTCCCTACAGTACAGTACAGGGTGGGCGGTGTTCCCTACAGTACAGGGCGGGCGGTGTTCCCTACAGTACAGTACAGGGCGGGCGGTGTTCCCTCCAGTACAGGGCGGGTGGTGTTCCCTACAGTACAGTATAGGGCGGGTGGTGTTCCCTACAGTACAGTATAGGGCGGGTGGTGTTCCCTACAGTACAGTACAGGGCGGGCGGTGTTCCCTACAGTACAGTATAGGGCGGGCGGTGTTCCCTACAGTACAGTACAGTGCGGGCGGTGTTCCCTACAGTACAGGGCGGACAGTGTTCCCTACAGTACAGTATAGGGCGGGCGGTGTTCCCTCCAGTACAGTATAGGGCGGGCGGTGTTCCCTCCAGTACAGTATAGGGCGGGTGGTGTTCCCTCCAGTACAGTACAGGGCGGGCGGTGTTCCCTACAGTACAATACAGGACGGGCGGTGTTCCCTACAGTACAGGGCGGGCGGTGTTCCCTACAGTACAGTATAGGGCGGGTGGTGTTCCCTCCAGTACAGTACAGGGCGGGTGGTGTTCCCTACAGTATAGGGCGGACGGTGTTCCCTACAGTACAGTACAGGGCGGGTGGTGTTCCCTACAGTACAGGGCGGGTGGTGTTCCCTACAGTACAGGGCGAGCGGTGTTCCCTACAGTACAGGGCGGGCGGTGTTCCCTACAGTACAGTATAGGGCGGACGGTGTTCCCTACAGTACAGTACAGGGCGGGTGGTGTTCCCTACAGTACAGGGCGGGTGGTGTTCCCTACAGTACAGGACGGGCGGTGTTCCCTACAGTACAGGGCGGGCGGTGTTCCCTACAGTACAGTACAGTGCGGGCGGTGTTCCCTACAGTACAATACAGGACGGGCGGTGTTCCCTACAGTACAGTACAGGGCGGGCGGTGTTCCCTACAGTATAGGGCGGGCGGTGTTCCCTACAGTACAATACAGGACGGGCGGTGTTTCCTACAGTACAGTACAGGGCGGGCGGTGTTCCCTACAGTATAGGGCGGGCGGTGTTCCCTACAGTACAATACAGGACGGGCGGTGTTCCCTACAGTACAATACAGGACGGGCGGTGTTCCCTACAGTACAGTACAGGGCGGGCGGTGTTCCCTAAAGTACAGTACAGTGCGGGCGGTGTTCCCTACAGTACAATACAGGACGGGCGGTGTTCCGTACAGTACAGGGCGGGCGGTGTTCCCTACAGTACAGGGCGGGCGGTGTTCCCTACAGTACAGTACAGTGCGGGCGGTGTTCCCTACAGTACAATACAGGACGGGCGGTGTTCCCTACAGTATAGGGCGGGCGGTGTTCCCTACAGTACAATACAGGACGGGCGGTGTTCCCTACAGTACAATACAGGACGGGCGGTGTTCCGTACAGTACAGGGCGGGCGGTGTTCCCTACAGTACAGGGCGGGCGGTGTTCCCTACAGTACAGTACAGGACGGGCGGTGTTCCCTACAGTACAATACAGGACGGGCGGTGTTCCCTACAGTACAGTACAGGGCGGGCGGTGTTCCCTACAGTACAGGGCGGGCGGTGTTCCGTACAGTACAGTACGGGCGGTGTTCCCTACAGTACAGTACAGGACGGGCGGTGTTCCCTACAGTACAGTACAGGGCGGGCGGTGTTCCCTACAGTACAGTACAGGGCAGGCGGTGTTCCCTACAGTACAGTACAGTGCGGGCGGTGTTCCCTACAGTACAGTACAGTGCGGGCGGTGTTCCCTACAGTACAATACAGGACGGGCGGTGTTCCCTACAGTACAGTACAGGGCGGGCGGTGTTCCCTACAGTACAGTACAGTGCGGGCGGTGTTCCCTACAGTACAATACAGGACGGGCGGTGTTCCCTACAGTACAGTAGAGGGCGGGCGGTGTTCCCTACAGTACAGGGCGGGCGGTGTTCCCTACAGTACAGTACAGTGCGGGCGGTGTTCCCTACAGTACAATACAGGACGGGCGGTGTTCCCTACAGTACAGTACAGGGCGGGCGGTGTTCCCTACAGTACAGTGCGGGCGGTGTTCCCTACAGTACAATACAGGACGGGCGGTGTTCCCTACAGTACAGTACAGGGCGGGCGGTGTTCCCTACAGTACAGTACAGTGCGGGCGGTGTTCCCTACAGTACAATACAGGACGGGCGGTGTTCCCTACAGTACAGTAGAGGGCGGGCGGTGTTCCCTACAGTACAGGGCGGGCGGTGTTCCCTACAGTACAGTACAGTGCGGGCGGTGTTCCCTACAGTACAATACAGGACGGGCGGTGTTCCCTACAGTACAGTACAGGGCGGGCGGTGTTCCCTACAGTACAGTGCGGGCGGTGTTCCCTACAGTACAATACAGGACGGGCGGTGTTCCCTACAGTACAGTACAGTGCGGGCGGTGTTCCCTACAGTACAGGGCGGGCGGTGTTCCCTACAGTACAGGGCAGGTGGTGTTCCCTACAGTACAGTACAGGGCGGGCGGTGTTCCCTACAGTACAATACAGGACGGGCGGTGTTCCCTACAGTACAGTACAGGGCGGGCGGTGTTCCCTACAGTACAGTACAGGGCGGGCGGTGTTCCGTACAGTACAGGGCAGGCGGTGTTCCCTACAGTACAATACAGGGCGGGTGGTGTTCCCTACAGTACAGTACAGGGCGGGCGGTGTTCCCTACAGTACAGGGTGGGCGGTGTTCCCTACAGTACAGGGCGGGCGGTGTTCCCTACAGTACAGTACAGGGCGGGCGGTGTTCCCTACAGTACAGGGCGGGTGGTGTTCCCTACAGTACAGGGCGGGCGGTGTTCCCTACAGTACAGTACAGGGCGGGCGGTGTTCCCTACAGTACAGTACAGGGCGGGCGGTGTTCCCTACAGTACAGTACAGGGCGGGCGGTGTTCCCTACAGTACAGTACAGGGCGGGCGGTGTTCCCTACAGTACAGTACAGGGCGGGCGGTGTTCCCTACAGTACAGGGCGGGCGGTGTTCCCTACAGTACAGTACAGGGCGGGCGGTGTTCCCTACAGTACAGTACAGGGCGGGCGGTGTTCCCTACAGTACAGTACAGGGCGGGCGGTGTTCCCTACAGTACAGTACAGGGCGGGCGGTGTTCCCTACAGTACAATACAGGGCCGGTGGTGTTCCCTACAGTACAGTACAGGGCGGGCGGTGTTCCCTACAGTACAGTACAGGGCGGGCGGTGTTCCCTACAGTACAGTACAGGGCGGGCGGTGTTCCCTACAGTACAGTACAGGGCGGGCGGTGTTCCCTACAGTACAGTACAGGGCGGGCGGTGTTCCCTACAGTACAGTACAGGGCGGGCGGTGTTCCCTACAGTACAGTACAGGGCGGGCGGTGTTCCCTACAGTACAGTACAGGGCGGGCGGTGTTCCCTACAGTACAGTACAGGGCGGGCGGGGTTCCCTACAGTACAGTACAGGGCGGGCGGGGTTCCCTACAGTACAGGGCGGGCGGTGTTCCCTACAGTACAGTACAGGGCGGGCGGTGTTCCCTACAGTACAGTACAGGGCGGTTGTTGAGCCCCCGACACCTGAACAATCACTGAAAAAAAAATGACCGCGAGAAAGTAAAACTCCGCCCAGTCAGAGGTCGGCCCGGGGTCGTCTTGTCTTCTTATCCTTCACTTACTAAGTTTAATCCTTCCAATTTTCCAAGAACATTTCCCCGCAGTCGGGCGGGATTTTCTGATTCAAGAACTGAATTTTTTTTTTTTTTTTGTAGTTTTGTAATTTTTTATTTTTATTTTTGCTGTAATTTATTCTATTCAAGAGCTGCAAAGAAAGAAATCGCTGAAAAGTCAGGAAAGTTTTTCCGTTCACTTGGCTGTTTTTTATTTATTCCCCCCCCCCCCCTCCAGACTGTGAAGAATCCCTCCCGATCCTGCGCAGATTCTACTCAGAAAGTTATATTGCAGAAGATTAATATATGAAGAATTTTACTTTTTTTTTTACCTCGTTTTTTTATATTTTTTTAGGAGACTCCCCCCCCCCCCCCTTTTTTCTTGTCGTTCGGTGATCTCCATAGCAACAAATCTAAAAAAAAAAAAAAAAAAATCACTGAAATTTAAAAAAAATTTATATTTTCAGATCTTTAAAGTGACGACACTACAGAGGAGGGATCAATTACGTAAAAAGAAAATTTACAGAAAAACCTATTTTTAATGCAGATGTTGGGGGAGGGGCCTATTTGCATGACGAGACAAATGTAAATATTGTAAGATATAAAAAATTTTCAGAAAATGTAGAATTTATCGCCTGCGTCACCTGCAAACATTTTGAAAAATGCGAGAATTTGATGGATGGTTTTTCCTGATTTTCCGGCCGTCGTCTCCTGAGTATTTTTACTTGTTTATCCTTTTTTTTTTGTTTGTTTTTTTGACCGTTTTATTTTTTTTGCATGACTTTGTACCCATTTACATTAAAAATGCTGAATTGGCCGGAATACAAAGCGTCTGTGGTTTTCTTTACATCCGGAGGCCGTCGCTAATAACTACCGGTTACGTGGGTGGGGTGGCCGTTGCTCTGGTCCTTCTGCTCCTCCCAGCTTCTGATAGGCCACGCCTACCTATGAGGAAGGCATCATGGGGTATATAGTCACCGGAGCACAATGTATATGGTATGGCATTTATGATTGGAAGCAACACTCGGAGGCATCATTCCCATTGAATGGGATCCAGCTGAATTGTAAGAGAAGGAGTTGCAGGATCACGCGGCCATCTTTGTTCGCCCTTAGCGTGAGAGGCCACGCCTCCACCATGACATCAGCAACTACATTGCGTGCTGTGATTGGTCCAAGCAACCCTGACAAGCCCATAGGAAAGCCACAGCCCCTTCATGGGGAGGTCCAATGCCCAGATGATAGAAGCCCCTTCATGGTCTGGCCTTATTGTGTCCCCTCGTACAGGGGCAGATCCGAGCTGACGAGGCCGATGATCACCGCCATATTGGTCTCGCGGTCATCGGTTGTCATGGCAGACGAGGCCGATGATCACCGCCAGCACAAAGAAGGACGACAGGATTTCACAAGGACCTTGTCCGGGCCATCGGACCTCGGGGGAAGGGAAGGGGGTTAAAAAGTGTCAGAAGAATCGCTCACCCCTCCCCAAAAATTGAATAAAATCATCAAAATGTCAGAACATCTCCAGAATCCCATTAATATTGGACGTTTGCGGCTCACAAAGTTTTCGTTTTTCAACCTTTCAAACGTTTGTAAAAGTAAAACCTAAGAAAAGCGACACCGGCGCCATGACAAAGCACAGTCTGTGCCCGCGTAAAACGGAAACGGTTGGAAAGAGGGGAGCGAAGAAACGCGAAAGTGTAAAAGGCTCAGTGTCCAGAAGGGGGCGGTATGTAGGCCGAAGGCAGCACAGTGCGTACACCGGCCTTCTCTATAGGGACGGTGTTGCCGCTTTAAGTCTCTGTGCCCGAGTGGGGACCGACAAGCGCTGCTGCCCTTTTAAGAACGCGCACTGTCTTCTGGGCCTGCGCGCGCCCGCTCACAGGATCCAAGATGGCGGACCTGCTCGGTTCTATTCTCAGCTCCATGGAGCGGCCGCCTCAGGTCGGGGACCAGGAGAGCCGGCGGAAGGCCAGAGGTGAGTCCGCTCCTTTAATCCCGTAGAGAGGACCTGGTCAGACCGGTCACCGAGTGTTTGTTACCGGGGACAGCTCCGGCCGTTGGCCGCCACGGTATTCGTAGCCGAGAAACCAGACCGGCGAAAATCCGCAGTCTCATTGGTGGAGTGAGGTGTCCGTCAGAAAGTCAGCGACGAATCAGCAAAGAGCGCACGTCGCGGCTGTGTTATGATTGGTTGAGCGCTCGTATGGGCGGGTTCTCCCGATGCTGGTATTAGCGGGGGATGTGATTGGCTGCCGGGTGCGCGTTCTCTTTCATTGTGTGAGCTGATTGGCTGATCTGCTGCCCGGGCTGTTGCGCAGCTGCATTGTGATAGGTCCATCCAGGTCGTGTCCTAGAGAAGACCTGGCTCTTATCTTGGCCCCGCCTCTTAGTGGGTTGTCTTGGGTTTGTATTGGCTGCAGCTCAATCCATCTTAATTAAAGGACTAGTCCATACACATGATGTATGGAGAGCAGAGACTCGTGACGTCACGGACTGCAGTCCCTACAACTCCCAACATGCAGTGACAGCAGAGCCAGTGGCATGCTGGGGCTTGTAGTTCATCAGCAGTGATCATGGCGGTGCAGCAATGTGGCCATGAATCCCTGCCGGTCTCCTAGGTTGTAGTGATAAGTGTACATGATGGCTGTCTCTGTATCCTGCAGAGCAAGCGGCCAGACTGAAGAAGATGCAGGAGCACGAGAAGAGGCAGAAGGTGGAGTTCAGGAAGAAGGTGAGACTGCACTATGCCCCGCCCCCTACAGGGTGATATAGACAGGAGGAGCTAGGAGCCTGCCCCGCCCCCTACAGGGTGATAGACAGGAGGAGCTAGGAGCCTGCCCCGCCCCCTACAGGGTGATAGACAGGAGGAGCTAGGAGCCTGTCCCGCCCCCTGCAGGGTGATATAGACAGGAGGAGCTAGGAGCCTGCCCCGCCCCCTACAGGGTGATAGACAGGAGGAGCTAGGAGCCTGCCCCGCCCCCTACAGGGTGATAGACAGGAGGAGCTAGGAGCCTGCCCCGCCCCCTACAGGGTGATATAGACAGGAGGAGCTAGGAGCCTGCCCCGCCCCCTGCAGGGTGATAGACAGGAGGAGCTAGGAGCCTGCCCCGCCCCCTGCAGGGTGCTACAGACAGGAGGAGCTAGGAGCCTGCCCCGCCCCCTGCAGGGTGCTACAGACAGGAGGAGCTAAGATCCTGCCTCGCCCCCTACAGGGTGATGTAGAGGAGGAGCTAGGAGCCTGCCCTGCCCCCTCCAGGGTGATACAGACAGGAGGAGCTATGAGCCTGCCCCGCCCCCTGCAGGGTGGTACAGACAGGATATAGCTAGGAGCCTGCTCCGCCCCCTGCAGGGTGATACAGATAGAATATACCTATGAGCCTGCCCCACCCCCTACAGGGTGGTACAGACGGGGTATAGCTATGAGCCTGCCCCGCCTCCTGCAGGGTGATACAGACAGGAGGAGCTATGTGCCTGCCCCACCCCCTGCAGGTTGATACAGATAGAATATAGCTATGAGCCAGCCCCTTTTCATGTGGGGTGGTATGGTTGCTCCTCCCCCTGTAGAGTGATACAGACAGGATATAGCTATGAGCTGCCCCGCCCCCTGCAGGGTGGTACAGACAGGAGGAGCTATGAGCCTGCCCCGCCCCTTACAGGGTGATACAGATAGAATATAGCTATGAACTGCCCCGCCCCCTGCAGGGAGGTACAGACGGGATATAGCTATGAGTCTGCCCCACCCCCTACAGGGTGGTACAGACAGGATATAGCTATGAGCCTGCCCCGCCCCTTACAGGGTGATACAGATAGAATATAGCTATGAGCCTGCCCCGCCCCCTGCAGGGTGATACAGATAGAATATAGCTATGAGCCTGCCCCGCCCCCTGCAGGGTGATACAGAGGAGGAGCTAGGAGCCTGCCCAGCCCCCTGCAGGGTGATAGAGACAGGATATACCTATGAGCCTGCCCCACCCCCTGCAGGGTGGTACAGATAGAATATACATGAGCCTGCCCCGCCCCCTACAGGGTGATACAGATAGAATATACCTATGAGCCTGCCCCGCCCCCTGCAGGGTGGTACAGATAGAATATACCTATGAGCCTGCCCCGCCCCTTACAGGGTGATACAGATAGAATATACCTATGAGCCTGCCCCGCCCCCTGCAGGGTGATACAGATAGAATATACCTATGAGCCAGCCCCTTTCCATGTGGGGTGGTATGGTTGCTCCTCCCCCTGTAGGGTGACCCCTGTTGTCTTGTGTCCTGTAGATGGAGAAGGAGGTGTCAGACTTTATCCAGGACAGTTCACAGACTAAGAAGAAGTTCCAGCCGATGAGTAAGATCGAGCGCAGTATTCTGTGAGTATTGTCGCCCGCTTCTCGCCCTCCGTTTCTAGTCTTCCCTTTGTAATGGCTGCTGATGTCTCCCCTCACTCAGACATGACGTGGTGGAGGTGGCCGGCCTGACGTCGTTCTCGTTTGGGGAGGATGAGGAGAGTCGCTACGTCATGATCTTTAAGAAGGTGGGGTGGGGTGTCCTGGGGGTGTTGTGGGGTCCTCCCGCCGCTCGGGTGTCTCATCTTCCTCCATTTTCAGGAGTTTGCTCCGTGTGATGAGGAGCTGGAGGCGTACCGCCGGGGCGAGGAGTGGGACCCACTGAAGGCCGAGGAGAAGAGGAAGCTGAAGGTAAGTCCTGGGGGTCATGTGACCTAGCCCGGCCAATAGGAGTGCTGCTTTCATCCTCTGCTTACTATGGCGACAGGAGTTGGCGCAGAGGGAGGCCGAGGAGGCTGCGCTGAAGGCCCCATCTAGTGTCAACCCCAACAGCGACTACAAAGACAAGTACAGTCACCTGATCGGGAAGATCGCCGCCAAGGACGCCGCCCACACCCTGCAAGCCAATAAGGCGTACGGCTGCGGTAAGCTGAAGTACATACAAGATGGCGGCCGGGGGAGGGGGGTGTTGACGTTTGTTTGGTAATTGTGACCTGTCCCATCTTTCCGCAGTTCCTGTCGCCAATAAACGAGACACGCGATCCATCGAGGAGGCGATGAACGAAATCCGAGCTAAGAAGCGGTTAAAACAGGACGACGGCGAACCCGCGCCCAGTAAATCGTAAACCCTGCGGAGCTTCGGGGCTTCTCATTGGATGCTTTTAATCTTGTGTGGAATTTTTTTTGGGGGGGGGGGGGTTGATTTTATTTTTGTAATGGCGGCACGGTCAGCTTGGATCCTGGCAGCGCGCTGATGGCGACCTCCATGGACTACTATTTATGTCGCGCACTGGCCGTATTATAGCGTCTCTTACTTCTGGACTCCTTTTAACCCTTTGTTTTATGTGAGGTATCCCGTCTCGCTCGCGGTGTGCGGAGCTGGAGTTAGCGAGTGTTGTGCTCGGCGCTAACATGGCCGCTCCTGGACGCTTCCTACAACATTTTGTCCCATTTTCTGCTTTTTCAGACGTTCTTTAGGTTTCTTCTCTGTCTGCGAGCTGCGCTGCGAGCTTCGGCTCTGTAAATATCATCTTTAAGTTAATAAAAAGTGAAAACATTTCTCAGTGTGTGGAATATTAAAGATGGCGGCGCTGTGGTGGCGGGCCTTGGGGTAAGCCCTGCCTCGCAGTAGATCCCTCAGTAGTTACGCTGGGGAATCACATGGCAGCTCTTCCACTCCTCCCAGCCGTCCCCTCTGACCAGCTGATGCCCCATCTCTCCTCCAACTCCCTCTTCTGACCTCATCACTCCGCAGAAACTGCCCTAACCCAAGTCACAAATGGTCTACTATCTGCCCAAGCCATGTGATGCTCCTCCATCCTCCTCCTCCTTTGACATTTCCTCCACTTTTCGACAGTTGACCACTCCCTCTTGTCACAAACTCTCATCCCTCGGCATCACCAACTTGACCCTCTTCTGGTTCTCCTCATTCCTCGTACACCACCACCACACCGGGCCCTCTTTCGGTAGGTGTCCCCCAAGGCTCTGTCCTAGGACCCCCCTCATGTTCTCTACACCCTTGGCCTTGGACGAATGGAATCCCACACCCCCATTACACTGACACGTTAAATATGTCTCTGGCCCAGATGTCAGTCCTCTGCTATCCAGAGCGTCTATCAGCCATGACCTCCTTCTTCTCCGCCCTCCTCATACTCAATATGGAGAGACCAGAGTTCATCATTTTCTCCTTACCCCTCACTGTTCCCCTACATGACCTATCAAAGTCAACGGCACCATATTTACCCCAGTCCTACAAGCCCATTGGCTACTGTAACACCCTTCTTTGTGGCCTCCAAGCAAATGGTGTCATCTCCCGTCCAGTCCACCCTTAACTGTCTCCATACATGACCTAATCTCTAGTCCACAACCTCTCCACATATCTCCAATCCTCTCACGGCCTCATTCTTTCTTTTACCTGTAATTGCCTCCCAGAATTCTGCTACTCAGTTCCACCCCCAATACTTTGAAACTCACTACCATGATAAACAACGCTATCCCCTCCACCCTCTGTCACAACCTTCAAGAGGACCCCGAAGACTCTTCTGTATAATATGGGCACATTAGGGTTCTCTGATTTAGCACTTAGTTTTGCTACCACTACAGCCTAAAAGAAAAAATGAAGAAGTTGAGACCAGTCCGAAGACTTATACTCCATCCCGGACGAGCCCCCAATCTTACTTGATCAATCACAAAACTTCACCTTTCGTCAATAAAGCACAACAGTCAATCCTTGTGTTTTAGATTTTGTTTATTTGAAATGTACATTGGGAAACCAAAGATGCACTTTTAAAATGGCGCTCCAAAGTGTCCACATGTGACAAGTCCATACCATATGACTTCATCAGGGAATGCTAATGATGTCATATGAGGCACCTGGTTGCACATCTCTGGACATGTCGTAAGAGGTATGGATGATCTTGCCTCTTACTGCGCCGACTGTAAGGAATGGACTTGTCGGGTGAGGTAGGGTGATTTACACCCCACTTACTGATGACAGCAGCCATGTTGGTTCTTTAGACACAAGGTATATAAAGAGGTGGAGAGTGCAGGGGGCGGCAGGAGATTCTTTGGTGTTTATCTTTACTTGGCCCGGGGGTTTCTGAATTTACGTCCAGCAAACTTTGCTTTGTCGCCCAACTCTTCCTCAATTCTGCAGAAGAAATTGTTAGTGGTCAGTAAGAGACCTGAGGGACTATGTGCAGTCTGCACTGTATAATGAGCACTTATAGCACCCCAAATATCCCTCCCCTGAGAAGGGTCAGGGGTGCAGAGAAGGTCCAGTCCTTACCTCATCAGCTGGTTGTATTTAGCCAATCTCTCTGACCTGCAGGGGGCGCCAGTCTTAATCTGGGAAGAGAAGGAGCAGGATGTTATTTACTGCACCGCTGCTTTTATTCCTGTGTATTTTTCTGTCAGCTGTTCATTTATTTACTTCCTCCTCACCTCTCCCGTATACGGTCTATGCCTTTGCTTCCTCCTCTCCTGTATATCAGGAGGGCTCGTACAGTCCTGCCTGTATGAGCTGTATTAGTTACATCCCTGCTTTCTCCTCACCTGTCCGGTGCACAGTCCAACCACCAGGTCGGCGATGAAGGTGTCTTCTGTCTCTCCAGAGCGATGGCTGACCATCACACCCCATCCATTAGTCTGAGCCAGTTTACAGCTGTAAAGATGATATAGAAGGAGACAGCGTCACGTCAGCGCCGTACAAGTGGCGTATAGGGGTGACCTGTATACTGACCACCAGGGACAGGAATATTAACCCACGAGATGCCAGGAATGTTATTACGCAATAGCCTGCAGTGATGTCATTTGGCCATAGAGCCAGGAGAGCAGACATGTATACACTGGAGACTCGTGTGACTGTATACGGCCCGGACACTTACGCCTGGATAGACTCAGTGACAGATCCGATCTGGTTGACCTTCAGCAGGAGACAGTTACAAGCCTTCTCCTCCACCGCCTTCTGGATCCTCTTTGGGTTTGTGACGGTCAAATCATCACCAACGATCTGGATGTCAACTGTGGTGAGAAATTTCTTCCAGTTCTCCCAGTCATCCTGGTCAAAGGGGTCTTCAATGGAGACCACTGCCAAAAAGGAGAAGAATACACTTTAGGTGGAGGGGCGTATTGTTAATTTGTCTGCATCACCCTGCAGGGGGCGGGGCAGCTCATAGCTCCTCCTGTCTGTATCACCCTGCGGGGGAAGGGGGGTGGGTGTGGCAGCTCCTAGCTCCTCCTGCCTGTATCACCCTGCAGGGGGCGGGGCAGGTCATAGCTCCTCCTCTGTATCACCCTGCAAGGGGCGGGGCAGGTCATAGCTCCTCCTCTGTATCACCCTGCAGGGGGCGGGGCAGGTCATAGCTCCTCCTCTGTATCACCCTGTAGGGGGCGGGACAGGCACATAGCTCCTCCTCAGTATCACCCTGCAGGGGGCGGAGCGGGCACATAGCTCCTCCTCTGTATCACCCTGTAGGAGAAGGGACAGGCTCATAGCTCCTCCTGTCTGTATCACCCTGCAGGGGGAGGGGCAGCTCATAGCTCCTCCTCGGTATCACCCTGCAGGGGGCGGAGCACGCTCATAGCTCCTCCTCTGTATCACCCTGCAGGGGGCGGGGCAGGCTCATAGCTCCTCCTCTGTATCACCCTGCAGGGGGAGGGGCAGCTCATAGCTCCTCCTCGGTATCACCCTGCAGGGGGCGGGGCAGGCACATAGCTCCTCCTGTGTATCACCCTGCAGGGGCGGGTAATGTTACGTCTCCGCTCTTACCGGGGTAGTTCTTGATGAAGGACTTGTACAGGTTCCCCAGTTCTTCTCCACTAATATAGCGGTTTGGGTCATCTGGGGATTTGAAGTCCAGATCGTATTTTCCTTTGCGGAAGAATTCAGAGGCAGCGACGTCCATGCCGATGACAATCTTGTCCGGGTAGCCGGCTTTCTCAATGGCGGCTTTCAGGAGCTCCAGAGCTGCGGAGACAAAGGCAGAAATGTATCACAAGTCTAAGATGTCTGTCCTGAGATGAGACTCGCGTCCTACGAGGGACAAGGTGACATCTTATCTGCTGTGACTGGTGGCAGGTGTAGTAGAAGTTGGAAGCTGTTTTTGGCTTTTGTCCCCTGACACTGGTGGGGGTGGATGGGATATTACAGAGCGTTATATTGTGTTATACCAGCTGTCATGGCCGTATAATGTTACGGTCGGCGGAGTGACGGGCACACGTGTCACCTTCAGCCTCTACACAGCAGCTGGACGGACACTTAGGAGACGTCTCTCCTAGGGCTCTAACATTTGCTTCCTCTCTTCTCACCCTCGTTGTTCTCCAAGATGTTGGGAGCAAATCCACCTTCATCCCCCACGTTGGTGGCGTCTTTGCCATACTTGGCCTTAATGACAGCCTTCAGGTTATGGTAGACCTCCGCTCCGATGCGCATGGCCTCACGGAAGGTTGATGCCCCCACAGGCAGGATCATGAACTCCTGCATGGCCAACTTGTTACCAGCGTGTGATCCACCATTAATGACATTGAATGCCTGAGAAAAGACCGGAAACGTGAGAACGAGAAGGAAATCAGGGAAATGAGGATATGGGGGGGGGGATGTGGGAGGGGGGTAGGGATGTGGGGGGGGGGGAAGGTAGGGATGTGGGAGGGGGGTTGGGAGGGGGGAAGGTAGGGATGTGGAGGGGGGTAGGGATATGGGAGGGGGGTAGGGATACGGGAGGGGGGTAGGGATACGGGAGAAGTGTAGGGATGTGGAGGGGAGGTAGAGATGTGAGAGGGGGGAAGGTAGGGATACGGGAGGAGGGTAGGGATGTGGGAGGGGAGAAGGTAGAGATGTGGGAGGGGGGTAGGGATGTGGGAGGGGGGGATGTGGGAGGGGAGAAGGTAGAGATGTGGGAGGGGGGTAGGGATGTGGGAGGGGGGTAGGGATGTGGGAGGGGAGAAGGTATGTGGGGGGGTAGGGATGTGGGCAGAGATGGCGCTCATTGCTTGACAATATGATGATATAGACTTACAGGGACAGGGAGGATGATTTCGGGGTTTCCGGCTAGGTCGGCGATGTGTCTGTAGAGGGGGACGCCTTTCTCTGCTGCACCAGCCTTGCACACGGCCAGGGACACCCCCAGGATGGCATTAGCACCAAACTTAGCTGAAAGAGAAGAGAATATATTAGATATTGAGCGGCAGACATCTTGGCTCCCGCCTCTCGGCTTCTTCTCTTGGACTTACATTTGTTCTCGGTCCCATCAAGCTCCAGCATGAGTTTATCGATCTTCTCTTGCTCCACTACGCTCAGTTTCTGCGGGGACAGAAGTAAGAGATGAGCGATATCACCCGCTATCACCCCGGTCATCTGATCTACTGGATGAAGTCTCTCCATGTGTCCTATCACCGGACTATATACAAGTGCTAGTCACAGGTCATATCCTGTGATCCGCCAGACCCCTGACCACCACAGACCTGACCGCCAGACCCCTGACCACCACAGACCTGACCGCCAGACCCCTGACCTCCACAGACCTGACCGCCAGACCCCTGACCTCCACAGACCTGACCGCCAGACCCCTGACCACCTCAGACCTGACCGCCAGACCCCTGACCTCCACAGACCTGACCGCCAGACCCCTGACCACCTCAGACCTGACCGCCAGACCCCTGACCTCCACAGACCTGACCGCCAGACCCCTGACCACCTCAGACCTGACCGCCAGACCCCTGACCACCTCAGACCTGACCGCCAGACCCCTGACCACCTCAGACCTGACCGCCAGACCCCTGACCTCCACAGACCTGACCGCCAGACCCCTGACCTCCACAGACCTGACCGCCAGACCCCTGACCACCTCAGACCTGACCGCCAGACCCCTGACCTCCACAGACCTGACCGCCAGACCCCTGACCACCTCAGACCTGACCGCCAGACCCCTGACCACCTCAGACCTGACCGCCAGACCCCTGACCACCTCAGACCTGACCGCCAGACCCCTGACCACCTCAGACCTGACCGCCAGACCCCTGACCACCACAGACCTGACCGCCAGACCCCTGACCACCTCAGACCTGACCGCCAGACCCCTGACCTCCACAGACCTGACCGCCAGACCCCTGACCACCACAGACCTGACCGCCAGACCCCTGACCACCTCAGACCTGACCGCCAGACCCCTGACCACCACAGACCTGACCGCCAGACCCCTGACCACCTCAGACCTGACCGCCAGACCCCTGACCACCTCAGACCTGACCGCCAGACCCCTGACCACCACAGACCTGACCGCCAGACCCCTGACCACCTCAGACCTGACCGCCAGACCCCTGACCTCCACAGACCTGACCGCCAGACCCCTGACCACCACAGACCTGACCGCCAGACCCCTGACCACCTCAGACCTGACCGCCAGACCCCTGACCACCACAGACCTGACCGCCAGACCCCTGACCACCTCAGACCTGACCGCCAGACCCCTGACCACCTCAGACCTGACCGCCAGACCCCTGACCTCCACAGACCTGACCGCCAGACCCCTGACCACCACAGACCTGACCGCCAGACCCCTGACCACCACAGACCTGACCGCCAGACCCCTGACCACCACAGACCTGACCGCCAGACTCCTGACCACCTCAGACCTGACCGCCAGACCCCTGACCACCACAGACCTGACCGCCAGACCCCTGACCACCACAGACCTGACCGCCAGACCCCTGACCACCACAGACCTCTCCGCCAGACCCCTGACCACCACAGACCTGACCGCCAGACCCCTGACCTCCACAGACCTGACCGCCAGACCCCTGACCACCACAGACATGACCGCCAGACCCCTGACCACCTCAGACCTGACCGCCAGACCCCTGACCACCTCAGACCTGACCGCCAGACCCCTGACCACCACAGACATGACCGCCAGACCCCTGACCACCTCAGACCTGACCGCCAGACCCCTGACCACCTCAGACCTGACCGCCAGACCCCTGACCACCACAGACCTGACCGCCAGACCCCTGACCACCTCAGACCTGACCGCCAGACCCCTGACCACCTCAGACCTGACCGCCAGACCCCTGACCACCACAGACATGACCGCCAGACCCCTGACCACCTCAGACCTGACCGCCAGACCCCTGACCACCTCAGACCTGACCGCCAGACCCCTGACCACCACAGACCTGACCGCCAGACCCCTGACCACCACAGACATGACCGCCAGACCCCTGACCACCACAGACCTGACCGCCAGACCCCTGACCACCTCAGACCTGACCGCCAGACCCCTGACCTCCACAGACCTGACCGCCAGACCCCTGACCACCTCAGACCTGACCGCCAGACCCCTGACCACCACAGACCTGACCGCCAGACCCCTGACCACCTCAGACCTGACCGCCAGACCCCTGACCTCCACAGACCTGACCGCCAGACCCCTGACCACCTCAGACCTGACCGCCAGACCCCTGACCACCTCAGACCTGACCGCCAGACCCCTGACCACCTCAGACCTGACCGCCAGACCCCTGACCACCACAGACCTGACCGCCAGACCCCTGACCACCTCAGACCTGACCGCCAGACCCCTGGCCTCTGTTGGGTCTGCGGACTCTGACTTACCTTCTCCATGAGGGCTGGCACAATGGTCTTGTTGATGTGCTCCACTGCCTTCTGGACACCTGGTGGGAGTGGTAGTAGTTACAGGACATGGACAGGACACCGGTGATTCCTACAGTAGATCATCAGGTCTTTCTTACCTTTCCCCAAATATCGAGCTTTGTCTCCATCTCTCAGCTCCAGGGCCTCATAGATTCCTGTGGAGGCTCCGCTGGGTACAGCTGCCCGGAACAGACCTGTAGTAGTGAGGACAAGAGCTATCACTCCATCTCCTGAAATACTCTGTGCTGCTTGTAATTATTCTCAGACTATGGGCACACACAATTCAATGCACTACTCTTCTGAAATCCTCTGTGCTGCTGTGTATTCAGCCTCACACCTCTCTTTATCATATACTTCTACAATATTGGCATAGTGATGGATATGGGCGCACCTTTCCCAGTATACAGGTCCACCTCCACTGTGGGGTTTCCCCTGGAGTCCAGGATCTCCCGAGCGTGAATCTTCTGAATAGACATGATGACCTGAAAAGAGGCAGAGGGAAAAGAATGGTCACATGACTAATAATACTGATATACACTGATAATGGTCACATGACTATATAATAATACTGATATACACTGATAATGGTCACATGACTATATAATAATACTGATATACACTGATAATGGTCACATGACTATATAATAATACAGATATACACTGATAATGGTCACATGACTATATAATAATACTGATATACACTGATAATGGTCACATGACTATATAATAATACTGATATACACTGATATTGGCCACATGACTGTATAATAATACTGATATACACTGATAATGGTCACATGACTATATAATAATACTGATATACACTGATATTGGTCACATGACTATATTATAATACTGATATACACTGATATTGGTCACATGACTATAATAATACAGATATACACTGATATTGGTCACATGACTATATAATAATACTGATATACCCTGATATTGGCCACATGACTATATAATAATAGTGATATACACTGATAATGGTCACATGACTATATAATAATAGTGATATACGCTGATAATGGCCACATGACTATATAATAATACTGATATACACTGATATTGGCCACATGACTATATAATAATAGTGATATACACTGATAATGGTCACATGACTATATAATAATAGTGATATACGCTGATATTGGCCACATGACTATATAATAATACTGATATACACTGATATTGGCCACATGGCTGTATAATAATACTGATATACACTGATAATGGTCACATAACTATATAATAATAGTGATATACACTGATAATGGTCACATGACTATATAATAATAGTGATATACACTGATAATGGTCACATGACTATATAATAATACTGATATACACTGATAATGGTCACATGACTATATAATAATACTGATATACACTGATATTGGCCACATGGCTGTATAATAATACTGATATACACTGATATTGGTCACATGACTATATAATAATACTGATATACACTGATATTGGTCACATGACTATATAATAATACTGATATTGGTTACATGAATATATAATAATACTGATATACACTGATATTGGTCACATGACTATATAATAATAGTGATATACACTGATATTGGTCACATGACTATACAGTAACTCTCGTATACTGCCTCTCTATACAATATGGCAGCCGCTTCTCTCGGGTTGTACGTGAGGTATTTTAATTTGCTTCTAGATTTATCTCTGGAGGTTTATAAATAGCCGAGGTAAAAGTCACTGGAGACAGATAAAGGTCAGGACAGTAATAGCCGCAGGCAAAGGTCACCGGGGCTGTGACATTGACCTCAGCGCCCCCATCACACAGGGCCATGATGTACAATATAGAATCTACAGGAGGGAATATATCAGATGTATAGAATATAATGTACTGCAACTGCACACAATATGTAATATACAGGATATAGTATAGGGTGATTATGTAATATACAGTATACAGTATAGGGTGATTATGTAATATACAGGATATAGTATAGGGTGATTATGTAATATACAGTATACAGTATAGGGTGATTATGTAATATACAGGATATAGTATAGGGTGATTATGTAATATACAGTATACAGTATAGGGTGATTATGTAATATACAGTATATAGTATAGGGTGATTATGTAATATACAGTATATAGTATAGGGTGATTATGTAATATACAGTATATAGTATAGGGTGATTATGTAATATACAGTATATAGTATAGGGTGATTATGTAATATACAGTATACAGTATAGGGTGATTATGTAATATACAGTATATAGTATAGGGTGATTATGTAATATACAGTATACAGTATAGGGTGATTATGTAATATACAGTATATAGAAAACAGTATAGGGTGAATATGTAATATACATTACATAATGTAAAGTTCAGGGGGAGTATATAACATACAGCATATAATGTACAGTGCAGGGGGAGTGTATAATATACAGTATATAATGTACAGGGGCAGTATATAATATACAGTATATAATGTACAGGGTCAGTATATAATATACAGTATACAATGTACAGGGGCAGTATATAATATACAGTATACAATGTACAGGGTCAGTATATAATATACAGTATACAATGTACAGGGTCAGTATATAATATACAGTATATAATGTACAGGGGCAGTATATAATATACAATATATAGTGTACAGGGTCAGTATATAATATACAATATACAATGCACAGGGGCAGTATATAATATACAGTATACAATGCACAGGGGCAGTATATAATATACAATATATAGATTACAGTGCAGGGGGAATATATAACATACAGTATATAATGTGCAGGGCAGTATATAATATACAGTATGAGTCTCTTACCCGGTGTGTGGGTGCCTCTGGCCGGTGGGTAGTGTCAGCTCTGTCCAGTGTCCTGTCTTATATAGAGGGAGGGGAGAGGCTGTCACTGCTGGGGTCACACAAAGAGCAGCCAGGAGGGAGGACGGCCCAGGCTATACCCCCCCCCCCCCCAATACATATATCTCATAGATAGTAAACCCTCACAGGCACAGCCCTCTATCCCACTGTGCCAGTCAGTGATTGTTAATTTGTACATGTGTACTGTATATAAACCCTTAAATGCAAAGCACCATGGGAATAATATAATAATGTACAGCACCATGGGATTAATATAATAATGTACAGAGCACCATGGGATTAATATAATAATGTACAGCACCATGGGATTAATATAATAATGTACAGAGCACCATGAGATTAATATAATAATGTACAGAGCACCATGGGATTAATATAATAATGTACAGAGCACCATGGGAATAATATAATAATGTACAGCACCATGGGATTAATATAATAATGTACAGAGCACCATGGGATTAATATAATAATGTACAGAGCACCATGGGATTAATATAATAATGTACAGAGCACCATGGGATTAATATAATAATGTGCAGAGCACCATGGGATTAATATAATAATGTACAGAGCACCATGGGATTAATATAATAATGTACAGCACCATGGGATTAATATAATAATGTACAGAGCACCATGGGATTAATATAATAATGTACAGAGCACCATGGGAATAATATAATAATGTACAGAGCACCATGGGAATAATATAATAATGTACAGCACCATGGGATTAATATAATAATGTACAGAGCACCATGGGATTAATATAATAATGTACAGAGCACCATGGGATTAATATAATAATGTACAGAGCACCATGGGATTAATATAATAATGTACAGAGCACCATGGGATTAATATAATAATGTACAGAGCACCATGGGAATAATATAATAATGTACAGCACCATGGGATTAATATAATAATGTACAGCACCATGGGATTAATATAATAATGTACAGAGCACCATGGGATTAATATAATAATGTACAGAGCACCATGAGATTAATATAATAATGTACAGAGCACCATGGGATTAATATAATAATGTACAGAGCACCATGGGATTAATATAATAATGTACAGAGCACCATGGGATTAATATAATAATGTACAGAGCACCATGGGAATAATATAATAATGTACAGAGCACCATGGGAATAATATAATAATGTACAGCACCATGGGATTAATATAATAATGTACAGAGCACCATGGGATTAATATAATAATGTACAGAGCACCATGGGATTAATATAATAATGTACAGAGCACCATGGGATTAATATAATAATGTACAAAGCACCATGGGATTAATATAATAATGTACAGAGCACCATGGGAATAATATAATAATGTACAGCACCATGGGATTAATATAATAATGTACAGCACCATGGGATTAATATAATAATGTACAGAGCACCATGGGATTAATATAATAATGTACAGAGCACCATGGGAATAATATAATAATGTACAGCACCATGGGATTAATATAATAATGTACAGAGCACCATGGGATTAATATAATAATGTACAGAGCACCATGGGATTAATATAATAATGTACAGAGCACCATGGAATTAATATAATAATGTACAGAGCACCATGGGATTAACATAATAATGTACAGAGCATCATGGGAGTAATATAATAATGTACAGAGCACCATGGGATTAATATAATAATGTACAGAGCACCATGGGATTAATATAACATTGTACAGCACCATGGGATTAATATAATAATGTACAGAGCACCATGGGATTAATATAATAATGTACAGAGCACCATGGAATTAATATAATAATGTACAGAGCACCATGGGATTAATATAATAATGTACAGAGCATCATGGGAGTAATATAATAATGTACAGCGCCATGGGATTAATATAATAATGTACAGCACCATGGGATTAATATAATAATGTACAGTGCACCATGGGATTAATATAATAATGTACAGACCACCATGGGATTAATATAATAATGTACAGAGCACCATGGGATTAATATAATAATGTACAGCACCATGGGCTTAATATAATAATGTACAGAGCACCATGGGATTAATATGATAATGTACAGAGCACCATGGGATTAATATAATAATGTACAGAGCACCATGGGATTAATATAATAATGTACAGCACCATGGGATTAATATAATAATGTACAGAGCACCATGGGATTAATATAATAATGTACAGCACCATGGGATTAATATAATAATGTACAGAGCACCATGGGAATAATATAATAATGTACAGAGCACCATGAGATTAATATAATAATGTACAGAGCACTATGGGATTAATATAATAATGTAAAGCAACATGGGATTAATATAATAATGTACAGCAACATGGGATTAAAATAATAATGTACAGAGCACCATGGGATTAATATAATAATGTACAGAGCACCATGGGATTAATATAATAATGTAGAGAGCACCATGGGATTAATATAAAAATGTACAGAGCACCATGGGATTAATATAATAATGTACAGCACCATAGGATTAATATAATAATGTACAGAGCACCATTAGATTAATATAATAATGTACAGAGCACCATGGGATTAATATAATAATGTACAGCACCATGGGATTAATATAATAATGTACAGAGCACCATGGGATTAATATAATAATGTACAGAGCACCATGGGATTAATATAATAACGTACAGAGCACCATGGGATTAATATAATAATGTACAGAGCACCATGGGATTAATATAATAATGTACAGAGCACCATGGGATTAATATAACATTGTACAGCACCATAGGATTAATATAATAATGTACAGACCACCATGGGATTAATATAATAATGTACAGAGCACCATGGGATTAATATAATAATGTACAGCAACATGGGATTAATATAATAATGTACAGAGCACCATGGGATTAATATAATAATGTACAGCACCATGGGATTAATATAATAATGTACAGTGCACCATGGGATTAATATAATAATGTACAGAGCACCATGGGATTAATATAATAATGTACAGAGCACCATGGGATTAATATAATAATGTAAAGCAACATGGGATTAATATAATAATGTACAGCACCATGGGATTAATATAATAATGTACATAGCACCATGGGATTAATATAATAATGTACAGAGCACCATGGGATTAATATAATAATGTACAGCACCATGGGATTAATATAATAATGTACAAAGCACCATGGGATTAATATAATAATGTACAGAGCACTATGGGATTAATATAATAATATACAGCACCATGGGATTAATATAATAATGTACAAAGCACCATGGGATTAATATAATAATGTACAGAGCACTATGGGATTAATATAATAATGTACAGAGCACCATGGGATTAATATAATAATGTACAGAGCACTATGGGATTAATATAATAATGTACAGCACCATGGGATTAATATAATAATGTACAAAGCACCATGGGATTAATATAATAATGTACAGAGCACCATGGGATTAATATAATAATGTACAGCACCATGGAATTAATATAATAATGTACAGCACCATGGTATTAATATAATAATGTACAGAGCACCATGGGATTAATATAATAATGTACAGAGCACCATGGGAGTAATATAATAATGTACAGAGCTCCATGGGATTAATAGAATAATGTACAGAGCACCATGGGATTAATATAATAATGTACAGTGCACCATGGGATTAATATAATAATGTACAGAGCACCATGGGATTAATATAATAATGTACAGCACCATGGGATTAATATAATAATGTACAAAGCACCATGGGATTAATATAATAATGTACAGAGCACTATGGGATTAATATAATAATATACAGCACCATGGGATTAATATAATAATGTACAAAGCACCATGGGATTAATATAATAATGTACAGAGCACTATGGGATTAATATAATAATGTACAGAGCACCATGGGATTAATATAATAATGTACAGAGCACTATGGGATTAATATAATAATGTACAGCACCATGGGATTAATATAATAATGTACAAAGCACCATGGGATTAATATAATAATGTACAGAGCACCATGGGATTAATATAATAATGTACAGCACCATGGAATTAATATAATAATGTACAGCACCATGGTATTAATATAATAATGTACAGAGCACCATGGGATTAATATAATAATGTACAGAGCACCATGGGAGTAATATAATAATGTACAGAGCTCCATGGGATTAATAGAATAATGTACAGAGCACCATGGGATTAATATAATAATGTACAGAGCACCATGGGATTAATATAATAATGTACAGAGCACCATGGGATTAATATAATAATGTACAGCAACATGGGATTAATATAATAATGTACAGAGCACCATGGGATTAATATAATAATTTACAGCACCATGGGATTAATATAATAATGTAAAGCAACATGGGATTAATATAATAATGTGCAGCAACATGGGATTAATATAATAATGTACAGAGCACCATGGGATTAATATAATAATGTACAGAGCACCATGGGATTAATATAATAATGTACAGAGCACCATGGGATTAATATAATAATGTACAGCACTATGGGATTAATGGTGCTATATAAATAAAAAATAATAATAACCTAATGTACACACAGGATGACATTTGTATATACCCCCAGACCCTGCACCTGCTGCTATGCTATGTGAATTTACCCCAGACACCTCCCCTGTTGCTCTGTATTCACCCCTAGTCCCCTAATCCATGCAAAGTCAGGCAGTAGGTCAGGGCAGGTGGTACAGGGGCAGAGGTCAGGGGTAAACTAAGGTCAGGCAGAGGAAGGACAAGGTCAGGTAACGGGCCAATAGCATATACCCTGAGTGGGGACTAGTGGTGGGTGCAGGATAAGATCAATAAAAACAAATCACTTTGTTCCATCCTTTACACTATATACAGTGAATGACAAAAATGCCAAAAACTGCAAGACATGTCCAAGATCCAGAGTGTCCCCGGGTGGAATAGGATATGGAAGTCTGATCTATTGTCACTACATATAAGATAAACTGCTGAGATCTGGAGGAATCTAGAGGAACAGAGGAGTCTGGAGGATACAGAGGAGTCTGGGGGAGACAAGAGGGTCTGGAGGAGACAAAGGAGTCTGGAGGAAACAAGGGGTCTGGAGGTGACAGAGGAGTCTGGAAAAGAAAAGGGAGTCTGAGGGAGACAAGGGAGTCTGGAGGAGACAAGGGGATCTGGAGGAGACAGAGGAGTCTGGAGGAGAAAGAGTAGTCTGGAGGAGATAGAGGAGTTTGGAGGAGACAAGGGAGTCTGGAGGAGACAAAGAGTCTGGGAGAGACAAGAAGGTCTGGAAGAGACAAGGGAGTCTGGAGAAGACAAGGGTGTCTGAAGGAGACAAGGGGGTCTGGAGGAGACAACACTGTAGGGGATTGTAGGGTTATAGGTTGGACTTGATGGACTAATGTCTTTATCCAACCTCATCTACTATGTAACTATGAGTCTGGAGACAATGGGTCTAGAGGAAACAAGGGAATCTGGAGGAGACAAGGGGTCTGGTGGAGACAGAGGAGTCTGGAGAAGATAGAGGAGTCTGAAAAAGAAAAGGAGTCTGGGGGAGACAAGGGAGTCTGGAGGAGACAAAAGAGCCAGGAGGAGATAAGGGGTCTGGAGGAGACAAGGGGGTTTGGAGAAGACAAAAGGTCTGGAGGAGACAAGGGAGTCTGGAGGAGACAAGGGGGTCTGGAGGGGACAAGGGGTCTGGAGAAGACAAGGGGTCTGGAAGAGACAGAGGACTCTGGAGGAGACAAGGGAGTCTGAAACAGAAAAGGGGTCTGGAGGAGACAAGGGAGTCTGGGGAGAAAAGGGAGTCTGGAGGAGACAAAGGAGTCAAGAGGAGATAAGGGGTCTGGAGGAGACAGAGGAGTCTGGAGGAAACAAGGGAGTCTGGAGGAGACAAGGGGCCTGGAGGAGACAAGGGGATCTGGAGGAGACAAGGGGTTTGAAGAAGACAAGGGGTCTGGAGGAGACAGAGGAGTCTGGAGGAGACAAGGAAGACTAGGACAGAAATGGTGTCTGGAGGAGACAAGGGAGTCTTGGGGAGACAGAGGAGTTTGAAGGAGACAAGGGAGTCTGGAACAGAAAAGTGGTCTGGAGGAGACAAGGGGGTATGGAGGAGATAAGGGGTCTGGTGGAGTCAGAGGAGTCTGAAGGAGACAAGGGCTCTGGAGTAGATAGAGGAGTCTGGAGGAGACAGGGGGTCTGGAGGAGACAGAGGAGTCTGGAGGAGACAGAGGAGTCTGGAGGAGACAGAGGAGCATGGAGGAGACAAGGGGGTCTGGAGAAGACAAGGGGGTCTAGAGAAGACAAGGGGTCTGAAGAAGACAAGGGGTTTGGAGAAGACAAGGGGTCTGGAGAAGACAAGGGCTCTGGAGGAGACAGAGGAGTATGGAGGAGACAGAGGAGTCTGGTGGAGACAAGGGGGTCTGGAGGAGACAATGGGTCTGGAGGAGACAAGGGAGTCTGGAGGAGACAAGGGGATCTGGAGGAGACAAGGGGTCTGGAGAAGAAAAGGGGTATGGAGGAGACAGAGGAATCTGGAGGAGACAAGGAATACTAGAACAGAAAAGGGGTCTGGAGGAGACAAGGGAGTCTAGGGGAGACAGGGGAGTCTGGAGGAAACAAGGGATTCTGGAGGAGACAAGGTGTCTGGAGGAGACAAGGGCTCTGGAGTAGATAGAGGAGTCTGGAGGAGACAAGGGCTCTGGAGGAGACAGAGGAGTCTGGAGGAGACAAGGGGGTCTGGAGGAGACAAGGGGTCTGGCGGAGACAAGAGAGTCTGGAGGAGACAAGGGGATCTGGAGGAGACAAGGAGTCTGGAGAAGACAAGGGATCTGGAGGAGACAGAGGAGTCTGAAAGAGACAAGGAAGACTAGAACAGAAAAGGGGTCTGGAGGAGACAATGAAGTCTGGGGGAGACAGAGGAGTCTGGAGGAGACAGAGGAGTTTGAAGGAGACAATGGAGTCTGGAACAGAAAAGGGGTCTGGAGGAGACAAGGGAGTCTGGGGGAGACAGAGGAGTCTGGAGGAGACAGAGGACTCTGGAAAAGAAAAGGGAGTCTGGGGGAGACAAGGGAGTCTGGAGAAGACAAAAGAGTCAGGAGGAGATAAGGGGTCTGGAGGAGACAAGGGAGTCTGGAGGAGACAAGGGGTCTGGAGGAGACAAAGGGTCTGTAAGAGACAGAGGAGTCTGGAGGAGACAAGGGCTCTGGAGGATACAGAGGAGTCTGGAGGAGACAAGGTCTCTGGAGTAGATAGAGGAGTCTGGATGAGGCAAGGGGTCTGGAGGAAACAGAGGAGTCTTGAGGAGACAGGGGCTCTGGAGGAGACAGAGGATTCTGGAGGAGACAAAGGAGTCTGGAGGAGTCAATGAGTCTGGGAAAGACAAGAGGGTCTGGAGGAGACAAAGGAGTGTGGAGGAGACAAGGCGGTCTGGAGGAGACAAGGGAGTCTGGAGAAGACAAGGGTTGTCTGGAGGAGACAAGGGGTCTGGAGAAGACAAGGGGTTTGGAGAAGACAAGCGGTCTGTAGGAGACATGGGAGTCTGGAGGAGACAAGGGGGACTGGAGGAGACAAGGGGTCTGGAGAACACAAGGGGTCTGGAGGAGACAGAGGAGTCTGGAAAGAAAAGGGAGTTTGGGGGAGACAAGGAGGTCTGGAGGAGAGAGAGAGGAGTCTGGAGGAGACTGAGGAGTCTGGGAGAGATAAAGAGGGTCTGGAGGAGACAAAGGAGTTTGGAGGATACAAGGGGTTTGGAGAAGACAAAGGGTCTGGAGGAGACAAAGGGTCTGGAGGAGACAAGGGGGTCTGGAGGAGAGAAGGGGTCTGGAGAAGACAAAGGGTCTGGAGGAGACAAGGGGTCTGGAGAAGTCAAGGGGTTTGGAGAAGACAAAGGGTCTGGAGGAGACAAAGGGTCTGGAGGAGACAAGGGGGTCTGGAGAACACAAGGGGTCTGGAGGAGACAGAGGAGTCTGGAGGAGACAAGGGAGTCTGGAACAAAAAGGGGTCTGGAGGAGACAAGGGAGTCTGGGGGAGACAGAGGAGTCTGGAGGAGACAAGGAGTTTGGAGGAGACAAGGATTCTGGAGGGTTCAAGGGAGTATGGGGGAGACAGAGGAGTCCGGAGGAGGCGGAGGAGTCTGGATGAGACAAGGTGTCTGGAGAAGACAAGGGGTCTGCAGGAGACAGAGGAATCGGGAGCAGACAAGGAGTCTGGAACGGAAAAGGGGTCTGGAGGAGACAAGCGAGTCTGGGGGGAGACAGAGGAGTCTGGAGGAGACAAGGATTCTGGAGGAGACAAGGGAGTATGGGGGAGACAAAGGAGTCCGGAGGAGGCAGAGGAGTCTGGATGAGACAAGGGGTCCGGAGAAGACAAGGGGTCTGCAGGAGACAAGGGGTCTGGAGGAGACAGAAGAGTTTGGAGGAGACAGAGGAGTCTAGAGGAGACAAGGGAGTCTGGTTGGAGAAAAGAGGTCTGGAGGAGACAGAGGAGTCTGGAGAAGAAAAGAGAGTATGGGGGAGACAGAGGAGTCTGGAGTAGACAAGGGGGTCTGGAGGAGACAAAGGAGTCTGGAGGAGACAAGGGGTCTGGAGGAGACAAGGGCTCTGGAGTAGATAGAGGAGTCTGGAGGAGACACGGGCTCTGGAGTAGATAGAGAAGTCTTGAGGAGACAGAGGAGTCTGGAGGAGACAAGGGGGTGTAAAGGAGACAAGGGAGTCTGGAGAAGACAAGGGGTCTGATGGAGACAAGTGGACTAGAGAAGACAAGGGGTCTGGAGGAGACAGAGTAGTCATGAAGAGACAAGGGAGTCTGGAACAGAAAAGGTCTGGAGGAGACAAGGGAGTCTGGGGGAGACAGAGGAGTCTGGTGGAGACAAGGGAGTCTGCAGGAGACAAAAGAGTCAGGAGGCAATAAGGAGTCTGGAGGAGACAGAGGAGTCTGGAGGAGACAAGGGGTCTGAAGGAGACAAGGGGGTCTGGAGGAGACAAGGGCTCTGAAGGAGACAGAGGAGTCTGGAGGAGACAGAGGAGTCTGGAAAAAAACGGAGTCTGGGGAAGACAAGGGAGTCTGGAGGAGACAAAAGAGTCAGGATGAGCTATGGGGTCAGGTGGAGACAGAGGAGTCTGGAGGAGACAAAGGAGTCTGGAGGAGACAAGGGGGTCTGGAGGAGATAGAGGAATCTGGAGGAGACAAGGGGGTCTGGAGGAGACAGAAGAGTCTGGAGAAGATAAAGGAGTCTGGAACAGAAAATGGGTCTGGAAGAGACAAGGGAGTCTGGGGGAGACAGAGGAGTCTGGAGGAACCAGAGGAGTTTGAAGGAGACAATGGAGTCTGGAACAGAAAAGGGGTCTGGAGGAGACAAGGGAGTCTGGGGGAGACAGAGGAGTCTGGAGGAGACAGAGGACTCTGGAAAAGAAAAGGGAGTCTTGGGGAGACAAGGGAGTCTGGAGAAGACAAAAGAGTCAGGAGGAGATAAGGGGTCTGGAGGAGACAAGGGAGTCTGGAGGAGACAAGGGGTCTGGAGGAGACAAAGGGTCTGTAAGAGACAGAGGAGTCTGGAGGAGACAAGGGCTCTGGAGGATACAGAGGAGTCTGGAGGAGACAAGGTCTCTGGAGTAGATAGAGGAGTCTGGATGAGGCAAGGGGTCTGGAGGAGTCTTGAGGAGACAAGGGCTCTGGAGGAGACAGATGATTCTGGAGGAGACAAAGGAGTCTGGAGGAGTCAATGAGTCTGGGAAAGACAAGAGGGTCTGGAGGAGACAAAGGAGTCTGGAGGAGACAAGGCGGTCTGGAGGAGACAAGGGAGTCTGGAGAAGACAAGGGTTGTCTGGAGGAGACAAGGGGTCTGGAGAAGACAAGGGGTTTGGAGAAGACAAGCGGTCTGTAGGAGACATGGGAGTCTGGAGGAGACAAGGGGGACTGGAGGAGACAAGGGGTCTGGAGAACACAAGGGGTCTGGAGGAGACAGAGGAGTCTGGAAAAGAAAAGGGAGTTTGGGGGAGACAAGGAGGTCTGGAGGAGAGAGAGAGGAGTCTGGAGGAGACTGAGGAGTCTGGAAAAGAAAAGGGAGTCTGGGGGAGACAGAGGAGTCTGGAGGAGACAAAGGAGTCTGGAGGAGACAAAGGAGTCTGGAGGAGGCAAGGAGTCTGGGAGAGATAAGAGGGTCTGGAGGAGACAAAGGAGTTTGGAGGATACAAGGGGTTTGGAGAAGACAAAGGGTCTGGAGGAGACAAAGGGTCTGGAGGAGACAAGGGGGTCTGGAGGAGAGAAGGGAGTCTGGAGGAGACAAGGGGTCTGGAGGAGACAAAGGGTCTGTAAGAGACAGAGGAGTCTGGAGGAGACAAGGGCTCTGGAGGAGACAGAGGAGTCTGGAGGAGACAAGGGCTCTGGAGTAGATAGAGGAGTCTGGAGGAGACAGAGGAGTCTGGAGGAGACATGGGGGTCTGGATGAGACAGAGGAGTCTGGAGGATACAAGGGCTCTGGAGTAGATAGAGGAGTCTGGAGGAGACAAGGGGTCTGGAAGAGACAGAGGAGTCTGGAGGAGACAAGGGCTCTGGAGTAGATAGAGGAGTCTGGAGGAGACAGAGGAGTCTGGAGGAGACATGGGGGTCTGGAGGAGACAGAGGAGTCTGGAGGATACAAGGGCTCTGGAGTAGATAGAGGAGTATGGAGGAGACAAGGGCTCTGGAGTAGATAGAGGAGTCTGGAGGACACAAGGGGTCTGGAGGAGACAAGGGGTCTGGAGAAGACAGAGGAGTCTGGAGGAGACAAGGGGTCTGGAGGAGACAAGGGGTCTGGAGGAGACAGAGGAGTCTTGAGGTGACAAGGGATCTGGAGGAGACAGAGGAGTTTGGAGGAGACAAAGGAGTCTGAAGGAGGCAAGGAGTCTGGGAGAGACAGGACGGTCTGGAGGAGACAAAGGAGTCTGGAGGAGACAAGGGGGTCTGGAGGAGACAAAGGAGTCTGGAGAAGACAAGGGGGTCTGGAGGAGACAAGGGAGTCTGGAGAAGACAGAGGAGTCTGGAGGAGACAAGGGGTCTGGAGGAGACAAAGGAGTCTGGAGGAGACAAGGGGGTCTGGAGGAGACAAAGAAGTCTGGAGAAGACAAGGGGGTCTGGAGGAGACAAGGGAGTCTGGAGAAGACAGAGGAGTCTGGAGGAGACAAGGGGTCTGGAGGAGACAGAGGAGTCTGGTTAAGACAGAGGAGTCTGGAGGAGACAAGAGGGTCTGGAGGACACAAGGGGTCTGGAGGAGACAAGGGGTCTGGAGGAGACAGAGGAATCTGGAGGAGACAAGGGCTCTGGAGTAGATAGAGGAGTCTGGAGGAGACAAGGGGTCTGGAGGAGACAGAGGAGTCTGGAGAAGACAAGGGGGTCTGGCGAAGACAAAGGGGTCTGGAGGAGACAAGGAGTCTGGAGGAGACAAGGGGGTCTGGTGGAGACAAGGAGTCTAGAGAAGACAAAGGGTTTGGAGGAGACAAGGAAGTTTGGAACAGAAAAGGGGTCTGGAGGAGACAAGGGAGTCTGGAGAAGACAAGAGGTCTGATGGAGACAAGGGGTCTAGAGAAGACAAGGGGTCTGGAGGAGACAGAGGAGTCTGGAAAGAAAAGGAGTCTGGAAAAGAAAAGGAGTCTGGGGGAGACAAGGGAGTCTGGAGGAGACAAAAGAGTCAGGAGGATCTATGGGGTCTGGAGGAGACAGAGGAGGTCTGGAGAACACAAGGGGTCTGGAGGAGACAGAGGAGTCTGGAGGAGACAAGGGAGTCTGGAACAAAAAGGGGTCTGGAGGAGACAAGGGAGTCTGGGGGAGACAGAGGAGTCTTGAGGAGACAAGGAGTTTGGAGGAGACAAGGATTCTGGAGGGTTCAAGGGAGTATGGGGGAGACAGAGGAGTCCGGAGGAGGCGGAGGAGTCTGGATGAGACAAGGTGTCTGGAGAAGACAAGGGGTCTGCAGGAGACAGAGGAATCGGGAGCAGACAATATTATAACAGTCCATGGAGTCTCATCTTCCTCTTCGTTGGTGACTGCTATATGGGGGGGGGGGGTTGGAGGTGGGGTGGGGCAGGGCGGTTGGTTTGGGGTATAACAGTCCGTGGAGTCTCGTCTTCCTCTTTGTTGGTGACTGCTATATGGGGAGGTGGGGGCGGGGCGGGTGTTTTGGGATAAATATAACAGTCCATGGAGTCTCATCTTCCTCTGGTTTGGTGACAGCTGGACACGTATTGAGTCTGTAGGACACAAGGGGTCTGGAGGAGACAAGGGGTCTGGAGGAGACAGAAGAGTTTGGAGGAGACAGAGGAGTCTAGAGGAGACAAGGGAGTCTGGTTGAAGAAAAGGGGTCTGGAGGAGACAGAGGAGTCTGGAGTAGACAAGTGGGTCTGGAGGAGACAGCACTGTAGGAATTGTAGGGTTATAGGTTGGACTTGATGGACTAATGTCTTTATTCCAACCTCATCTACTTTGTAACTATGAGTCTGGAGACAATGGGTCTGGAGGAAACAAGGGACTCTGGGGGAGACAGAGGAGACTGGAGGATACAAGTGCTCTGGAGGAGACAGACAAGGGGTTCTAGTGGAGACAAAGGAGAATGGAGGAGACAAGGGGTCTGATGGAGACAGAGGAGTCTAGAGGAGACAAGGGAGACTGGAGGAGACAAAAGAGTCAGGAGGAGGTAAGGGGTCTGGAGGAGACAGAGGAGTCTGGTTAAGACAGAGGAGTCTGGAGGAGACAAGAGGGTCTGGAGGACACAAGGGGTCTGGAGGAGACAAGGGGTCTGGAGGAGACAGAGGAATCTGGAGGAGACAAGGGCTCTGGAGTAGATAGAGGAGTCTGGAGGAGACAAGGGGTCTGGAGGAGACAGAGGAGTCTGGAGAAGACAAGGGGGTCTGGCGAAGACAAAGGGGTCTGGAGGAGACAAGGAGTCTGGAGGAGACAAGGGGGTCTGGTGGAGACAAGGAGTCTAGAGAAGACAAAGGGTTTGGAGGAGACAAGGAAGTTTGGAACAGAAAAGGGGTCTGGAGGAGACAAGGGAGTCTGGAGAAGACAAGAGGTCTGATGGAGACAAGGGGTCTAGAGAAGACAAGGGGTCTGGAGGAGACAGAGGAGTCTGGAAAGAAAAGGAGTCTGGAAAAGAAAAGGAGTCTGGGGGAGACAAGGGAGTCTGGAGGAGACAAAAGAGTCAGGAGGATCTATGGGGTCTGGAGGAGACAGAGGAGTCTGGAGGAGACAAGGGGGTCTGAAGGAGACAAGGGGTCTGGAGGAGACAAGGGCTTTGGAGGAGACAGAAGAGTCTGGAGGATCTATGGGGTCTGGAGGAGACAGAGGAGTCTGGAGGAGACAAGGGGGTCTGAAGGAGACAAGGGGTCTGGAGGAGACAAGGGAGTCTGGAGGAGACAAAAGAGTCAGGAGGATCTATGGGGTCTGGAGGAGACAGAGGAGTCTGGAGGAGACAAGGGGGTCTGAAGGAGACAAGGGGTCTGGAGGAGACAAGGGCTTTGGAGGAGACAGAAGAGTCTGGAGGATCTATGGGGTCTGGAGGAGACAGAGGAGTCTGGAGGAGACAAGGGGGTCTGAAGGAGACAAGGGGTCTGGAGGAGACAAGGGCTTTGGAGGAGACAGAAGAGTCTGGAGGAGTCTGGAGGAGACAAGGGGGTCTGGAGGAGACAAGGGAGTCTGGAGAAGACAAGAGGTCTGATGGAGACAAGGGGTCTAGAGAAGACAAGGTGTCTGGAGGAGACAGAGGAGTCTGGAAAGAAAAGGAGTCTGGAAAAGAAAAGGAGTCTGGGGGAGACAAGGGAGTCTGGAGGAGACAAAAGAGTCAGGAGGAGCTATGGGGTCTGGAGGAGAAAGAGGAGTCTGGAGGAGACAAGGGGGTCTGGAGGAGACAAGGGGTCTGGAGGAGACAGAGGAATCTGGAGGAGACAAGGGGGTCTGGAGGAGACAATTTATCTGGAGGAGACAGAAGAGTCTGGAGGAGACAAGGGAGTCTGGAACAGAAAAGGGGTCTGGAAGAGACAAGGGAGTCTGGGAGAGACAAAGGAGTCTGGAGGAAACAGAGGAGTCTGGAAAAGAAAAGAGAGTCTGGGGGAGACAAGGGAGTCTGGAGGAGATAAGGAAGTCTGGAGGAGAAAAGGGAGTCTGGAGGAGACAGAGGAGTATGTAGGAGACAAGGGGGTCTGGAGGAGACAGAGGAATCTGGAGGAGACAAGGGGTCTGGAGAATACAAGGGGTCTGGAGGAGACAAGGGAGTCTGGAACAGAAAAGGGGTCTGGAAGTTACAAGGGAGTCTGGGGAGACAGAGGAGTCTGGAGGAAACAGGAGTCTGGGGAAGACAAGGGAGTCTGGAGGAGACAAATGAGTCAGGAGGAGACAAAGGAGTCTGGAGGAGACAAGGGCTCTGGAGGAGACAGAGGAGTCTGGAGGAGACAAGGGCTCTGTAGTAGATAGAGGAGTCTGGAGGAGACAAGGGGTCTGGAAGAGACAGAGGAGTCTGGAGGAGACAAGGGCTCTGGAGTAGATAGAGGAGTCTGGAGGAGACAGAGGAGTCTGGAGGAGACAAGGGGTCTGGAGGAGACAGAGGAGTCTTGAGGTGACAAGGGATCTGGAGGAGACAGAGGAGTTTGGAGGAGACAAAGGAGTCTGAAGGAGGCAAGGAGTCAGGGAGAGACAGGACGGTCTGGAGGAGACAAAGGAGTCTGGAGGAGACAAGGGGGCCTGGAGGAGACAAGGGGGTCTGGAGGAGACAAAGGAGTCTGGAGTAGACAAGGGGGTCTGGAGGAGACAAGGGGTCTGGAGGAGACAGAGGAGTCTGGAGGAGACAAAGGAGTCTGGAGGAGACAAGGGGGTCTGGAGGAGACAAGGGAGTCTGGAGGAGACAAGGGGGTCTGGAGGAGACAAGGGGTCTGGAGAAATCAAGGGGTCTGGAGGAGACAGAAGAGTCTGGAGGAAACAAGGGAGTCTGGAACAGAAAAGGGGTCTGGAAGAGACAAGGGAGTCTGGGAGAGACAAAGGAGTCTGGAAAAGAAAAGAGAGTCTGGGGGAGACAAGGGAGTCTGGGGAGACAGAGGAGTCTGGAGGAAACAGGAGTCTGGAAAAGAAATGGAGTCTGGGGGAGACAAGGGAGTCTGGAGGAGACAGAAGAGTCAGGAGGAGCTATGGGGTCTGGAGGAGACAGAGGAGTCTGGAGGAGACAAGGGGGTCTGGAGGAGACAAGGGGTCTGGAGGAGACAGAGGAATCTGGAGGAGACAAGGGGGTCTGGAGGAGACAATGGGTCTGGAGGAGACAGAAGAGTCTGGAGGAGACAAGGGAGTCTGGAACAGAAAAGGGGTCTGGAAGAGACAAGGGAGTCTGGGAGAGACAAAGGAGTCTGGAGGAAACAGAGGAGTCTGGAAAAGAAAAGAGAGTCTGGGGGGGACAAGGGAGTCTGGAGGAGATAAGGAAGTCTGGAGGAGAAAAGGGAGTCTGGAGGAGACAGAGGAGTCTGTAGGAGACAAGGGGGTCTGGAGGAGACAGAGGAATCTGGAGGAGACAAGGGGTCTGGAGAATACAAGGGGTCTGGAGGAGACAAGGGAGTCTGGAACAGAAAAGGGGTCTGGAAGTTACAAGGGAGTCTGGGGAGACAGAGGTGTCTGGAGGAAACAGGAGTCTGGAAAAGAAAAGGGAGTCTGGGGGAGACAAATGAGTCAGGAGGAGACAAAGGAGTCTGGAGGAGACAAGGGCTCTGGAGGAGACAGAGGAGTCTGGAGGAGACAAGGGCTCTGGAGTAGATAGAGGAGTCTGGAGGAGACAGAGGAGTCTGGAGGAGACATGGGGGTCTGGATGAGACAGAGGAGTCTGGAGGATACAAGGGCTCTGGAGTAGATAGAGGAGTCTGGAGGAGACAAGGGGTCTGGAAGAGACAGAGGAGTCTGGAGGAGACAAGGGCTCTGGAGTAGATAGAGGAGTCTGGAGGAGACAGAGGAGTCTGGAGGAGACATGGGGGTCTGGAGAAGACAGAGGAGTCTGGAGGATACAAGGGCTCTGGAGTAGATAGAGGAGTATGGAGGAGACAAGGGCTCTGGAGTAGATAGAGGAGTCTGGAGGACACAAGGGGTCTGGAGGAGACAAGGGGTCTGGAGAAGACAGAGGAGTCTGGAGGAGACAAGGGGTCTGGAGGAGACAAGGGGTCTGGAGGAGACAGAGGAGTCTTGAGGTGACAAGGGATCTGGAGGAGACAGAGGAGTTTGGAGGAGACAAAGGAGTCTGAAGGAGGCAAGGAGTCTGGGAGAGACAGGACGGTCTGGAGGAGACAAAGGAGTCTGGAGGAGACAAGGGGGTCTGGAGGAGACAAAGGAGTCTGGAGAAGACAAGGGGGTCTGGAGGAGACAAGGGAGTCTGGAGAAGACAGAGGAGTCTGGAGGAGACAAGGGGTCTGGAGGAGACAAGGGAGTCCGGGGGCGACAGAGGAGTCTGGAGGAGACAGAGGAGTCTGGAGGAGACAAAGGAGTCTGGAGGAGACAAGGGGGTCTGGAGGAGACAAGGGGGTCTGGAGGAGACAAGGGAGTCTGAAGGAGACAAGGGGGTCTGGAGGAGACTAGGGGTCTGGAGAAATCAAGGGGTCTGGAGGAGACAGAAGAGTCTGGAGGAAACAAGGGAGTCTGGAACAGAAAAGGGGTCTGGAAGAGACAAGGGAGTCTGGGAGAGACAGAGGAGTCTGGAGGAAACAGATTAATCTGGAAATGAAAAGGGAGTCTGGGGGAGATAAGGAAGTCTGGAGAAGACAAGGGGGTCTGGAGCAGACAAGGAGTCTGGAGAAGACAAGGGGTATGGAGGAGACAGAGGAATGTGGAGGAGACTGAGGAGTCTGGAGGAGACAAGGGAGTCTGGGGGCGACAGAGGAGTCTGGAGAAGTCTAGCAGGACAAATGGATTTGGACTAGACAGAGGAGTTTGGAGGAGACAACTCCATTCCTACTGATCACTTGATACCTGACCCATTGCCAATGTCAAAGGTCATTGTCCAGGGTCATTTGTGGTCAGGGTCTTATGTTCTGTATGTCCTGACTCATCACCCCAGATACTCTGATGTTGGAGGCCTCAGGTGGTGACACCAAGGATAGAGAGCAGGGGCTGAGGATAGAGGCGATTCTGGCGACGTCCCCTATGTGACCTTGCCAGGGGTCAGATCAGTCTCCTGTTACCCCTGTCCTTTAGGCGGCCACAGGAATGAACATGAGAGGGGGATCTGCCTGCCGCGACCTTAACACGGATATATATAACACTGCACCTGCCTCAGACGTAACTCCTTCACCCCCGGGGCTGCCACGTCTCTGCTCTACCCAAAGGGACTCAACATGCTCAGGACATGGAAAGAGAAGAAAATCCTCAGACCACGGCCATAAAAGGGAGAAAGAACCTGAAATAGCAGATAATAATACTAAGGTGGTGGTGACATAGGAGGGAGCGGCTGACGACTTAAAGGGATTCTCCACCTCTGATGAGGGAGCGGCTGACGACTTAAAGGGATTCTCTGCCTCTGGTGAGGGAGCAGCTGACGACTTAAAGGGATTCTCTGCCTCTGATGAGGGAGTGGCTGATGACTTAAAGGGATTCTCTGCCTCTTACGGCCACCATGGCTTCAGTTCTTAATGTATCTGGATATCACTGACATTTCTCATACAAAGCTCCAAATTCTCTGCAATGACAAAAGTTACATGGCCTGCTTTGTGCTGCACCTCAATATTAGCTAATAATAAGAGCGCCACCTCCTGGATCACACCCTAAACTACAAATACATCCTAAACTTCTGTTAACCCATTCTTTACCTCACGCAGTGACTTCACAATCTCACTCCCTACATCTCCTGAGACTCGTCACACTGAACTGCAATACACGGACACCGAATAATATCATGTACACAGGAAAGCAATGACATATAGAACATGTAGTGCAGTGACCACCAGGTGTCAGTGTTATCTGTAGTATAATATTATATAGGGCTATAGATGTAATGTAGTGCAGTGACCACCAGGTGTCAGTGTTATCTGTAGTATAATATTATATAGAGCTATAGATGTAATGTAGTGCAGTGACCACCAGGTGTCAGTGTATTCTGTAGTATAATATTATATAGGGCTATAGAAGTAATGTAGTGCAGTGACCACCAGTTGTCAGTGTTATCTGTAGTATAATATTATATAGAGCTATAGATGTAATGTAGTGCAGTGACCACCAGGTGTCAGTGTATTCTGTAGTATAATATTATATAGGGCTATAGATGTAATGTAGTGCAGTGACCACCAGGTGTTAGTGTTATCTGTAGTATAATATTGTATAGAGCTATAGATGTATTGTAGTGCAGTGACCACCAGTTGTCAGTGTTATCTGTAGTATAATATTATATATAGGGCTATAGATGTAATGTAGTGCAGTGACCACCAGGTGTCAGTGTTATCTGTAGTATAATATTATATATAGAGCTGTAGATGTAATGTAGTGCAGTGACCACCAGGTGTCAGTGTTATCTGTAGTATAATATTATATATAGAGCTGTAGATGTAATGTAGTGCAGTGACCACCAGGTGTCAGTGTTATCTGTAGTATAATATTATATAGAGCTATAGATGTAATGTAGTGCAGTGACCACCAGGTGTCAGTGTTATCTGTAGTATAATATTGTATAGAGCTATAGATGTAATGTAGAGCAGTGACCACCAGGTGTCAGTGTTATCTGTAGTATAATATTGTATAGAGCTATAGATGTAATGTAGAGCAGTGACCACCAGGTGTCAGTGTTATCTGTAGTATAATATTATATAGAGCTGTAGATGTAATGTAGAGCAGTGACCACCAGGTGTCAGTGTTATCTGTAGTATAATATTATATAGAGCTATAGATGTAATGTAGTGCAGTGACCACCAGTTGTCAGTGTTATCTGTAGTATAATATTATATAGAGATATAGATGTAATGTAGTGCAGTGACCACCAGGTGTCAGTGTATTCTGTAGTATAATATTATATAGGGCTATAGATGTAATGTAGTGCAGTGACCACCAGGTGTCAGTGTATTCTGTAGTATAATATTATATAGGGCTATAGATGTAATGTAGAGCAGTGACCACCAGGTGTCAGTGTTATCTGTAGTATAATATTGTATAGAGCTATAGATGTATTGTAGTGCAGTGACCACCAGTTGTCAGTGTTATCTGTAGTATAATATTATATATAGGGCTGTAGATGTAATGTAGTGCAGTGACCACCAGGTGTCAGTGTTATCTGTAGTATAATATTATATAGGGCTATAGATGTAATGTAGTGCAGTGACCACCAGGTGTCAGTGTTATCTGTAGTATAATATTATATAGAGCTATAGATGTAATGTAGAGCAGTGACCACCAGGTGTTAGTGTTATCTGTAGTATAATATTATATAGGGCTATAGATGTAATGTAGTGCAGTGACCAACAGGTGTCAGTGTTATCTGTAGTGTAATATTATATAGAGCTATAGATGTAATGTAGTGCAGTGACCACCAGGTGTCAGTGTTATCTGTAGTATAATATTATATAGAGCTGTAGATGTAATGTAGAGCAGTGACCACCAGGTGTCAGTGTTATCTGTAGTATAATATTATATAGAGCTATAGATGTAATGTAGTGCAGTGACCACCAGGTGTCAGTGTTATCTGTAGTATAATATTATATAGAGCTATAGATGTAATGTAGAGCAGTGACCACCAGGTGTTAGTGTTATCTGTAGTATAATATTATATAGGGCTATAGATGTAATGTAGTGCAGTGACCACCAGGTGTCAGTGTTATCTGTAGTATAATATTATATATAGGGCTGTAGATGTAATGTAGTGCAGTGACCACCAGGTGTCAGTGTTATCTGCAGTATAATATTGTATAGAGCTATAGATGTATTGTAGTGCAGTGACCACCAGGTGTCAGTGTTATCTGTAGTATAATATTATATAGAGCTATAGATGTATTGTAGTGCAGTGACCACCAGGTGTCAGTGTTATCTGTAGTATAATATTATATAGGGCTATAGATGTAATGTAGAGCAGTGACCACCAGGTGTCAGTGTTATCTGTAGTATAATATTATATAGGGCTATAGATGTAATGTAGTGCAGTGACCACCAGGTGTCAGTGTTATCTGTAGTATAATATTATATATAGAGCTGTATATGTAATGTAGTGCAGTGACCACCAGGTGTCAGTGTTATCTGTAGTATAATATTATATATAGAGCTGTATATGTAATGTAGTGCAGTGACCACCAGGTGTCAGTGTTATCTGTAGTATAATATTATATAGAGCTATAGATGTAATGTAGTGCAGTGACCACCAGGTGTCAGTGTTATCTGTAGTATAATATTATATAGGGCTATAGATGTAATGTAGAGCAGTGACCACCAGGTGTCAGTGTTATCTGTAGTATAATATTATATATAGAGCTATAGATGTAATGTAGTGCAGTGACCACCAGGTGTCAGTGTTATCTGTAGTATAATATTATATAGAGCTATAGATGTAATGTAGAGCAGTGACCACCAGGTGTCAGTGTTATCTGTAGTATAATATTATATAGCGCTATAGATGTAATGTAGTGCAGTGACCACCAGGTGTCAGTGTTATCTGTAGTATAATATTATATAGGGCTATAGATGTAATGTAGTGCAGTGACCACCAGGTGTCAGTGTTATCTGTAGTATAATATTATATATAGGGCTATAGATGTAATGTAGTGCAGTGACCACCAGGTGTCAGTGTTATCTGTAGTATAATATTATATATAGAGCAATAGATGTAATGTACTGCAGTGACCACCAGGTGTCAGTGTTATCTGTAGTATAATATTATATAGGGCTATAGATGTAATGTAGTGCAGTGACCACCAGGTGTCAGTGTTATCTGTAGTATAATATTATATATAGGGCTATAGATGTAATGTACTGCAGTGACCACCAGGTGTCAGTGTTATCTGTAGTATAATATTATATAGAGCTATAGATGTAATGTAGTGCAGTAACCACCAGGTGTCAGTGTTATCTGTAGTATAATATTATATAGGGCTATAGATGTAATGTAGTGCAGTGACCACCAGGTGTCAGTGTTATCTGTAGTATAATATTATATAGAGCTATAGATGTAATGTAGTGCAGTGACCACCAGGTATCAGTGTTATCTGTAGTATAATATTATATAGGGCTATAGATGTAATGTAGTGCAGTGACCACCAGGTGTCAGTGTTATCTGTAGTATAATATTATATATAGGGCTATAGATGTAATGTACTGCAGTGACCACCAGGTGTCAGTGTTATCTGCAGTATAATATTGTATAGAGCTATAGATGTATTGTAGTGCAGTGACCACCAGGTGTCAGTGTTATCTGTAGTATAATATTATATAGAATAAGATGTAATGTAGAGCAGTGACCACCAGGTGTCAGTGTTATCTGTAGTATAATATTATATAGCGCTATAGATGTAATGTAGTGCAGTGACCACCAGGTGTCAGTGTTATCTGTAGTATAATATTATATAGGGCTATAGATGTAATGTAGTGCAGTGACCACCAGGTGTCAGTGTTATCTGTAGTATAATATTGTATAGAGCTATAGATGTATTGTAGTGCAGTGACCACCAGGTGTCAGTGTTATCTGTAGTATAATATTATATAGGGCTATAGATGTAATGTAGAGCAGTGACCACCAGGTGTTAGTGTTATCTGTAGTATAATATTATATAGGGCTGTAGATGTAATGTAGAGCAGTGACCACCAGGTGTCAGTGTTATCTGTAGTATAATATTATATATAGGGCTATAGATGTAATGTAGTGCAGTGACCACCAGGTGTCAGTGTTATCTGTAGTATAATATTATATAGAGCTGTAGATGTAATGTAGAGCAGTGACCACCAGGTGTCAGTGTTATCTGTAGTATAATATTATATAGAGCTATAGATGTAATGTAGTGCAGTGACCACCAGGTGTCAGTGTTATCTGTAGTATAATATTATATAGAGCTATAGATGTAATGTAGAGCAGTGACCACCAGGTGTTAGTGTTATCTGTAGTATAATATTATATAGGGCTATAGATGTAATGTAGTGCAGTGACCACCAGGTGTCAGTGTTATCTGTAGTATAATATTATATATAGGGCTATAGATGTAATGTAGTGCAGTGACCACCAGGTGTCAGTGTTATCTGCAGTATAATATTGTATAGAGCTATAGATGTATTGTAGTGCAGTGACCACCAGGTGTCAGTGTTATCTGTAGTATAATATTATATAGAGCTATAGATGTATTGTAGTGCAGTGACCACCAGGTGTCAGTGTTATCTGTAGTATAATATTATATAGGGCTATAGATGTAATGTAGAGCAGTGACCACCAGGTGTCAGTGTTATCTGTAGTATAATATTATATAGGGCTATAGATGTAATGTAGTGCAGTGACCACCAGGTGTCAGTGTTATCTGTAGTATAATATTATATATAGAGCTGTATATGTAATGTAGTGCAGTGACCACCAGGTGTCAGTGTTATCTGTAGTATAATATTATATATAGAGCTGTATATGTAATGTAGTGCAGTGACCACCAGGTGTCAGTGTTATCTGTAGTATAATATTATATAGAGCTATAGATGTAATGTAGTGCAGTGACCACCAGGTGTCAGTGTTATCTGTTGTCACGGAGCAAAGGTATACGTCTTCCTCCGGATGGTCTTTTGAATCAACACGGACGCAAGAGGTCGGGAGACAACAGCAATTTATTGTAATCCACAAAGTTAGTAGCCGGCGGCGGTCACATCAACCGTAATAACAATAAGTCCACAGAAGTCACAATCCAATGATAACTTTGGTTCCTTGGTCCTGTAACTATATCCTGGCTCTCTGCAGAGCTGTGCACAGGCCGGCTAACACATACTAACTCCAGCTACAACTATATACTAAAACTGTTACACCTATATCTGTGGGTGGGAAGGGCTGAGTCACAGATCCTTCCCCCCTCACCTATACCAAGGAGAGCAGACTCCCTGTCTACTATGGACAATGCACCATCCAACATCTTCTTGGAGACACTGATCAGATTATCTCCACCCATTGTCCTCACTGGTCCTCACTAGTTAGAGGTATTTGCATACAATGTGCTAACACACTAGACCCTAATCAGCCAACTACACACTGATGTTTACAACAGGTTAGAGAATACATTCCACATGAAATATATATTACACATTGCCTATAGTATAGACTCTAACCATCCCGTGACAACCCCTCCCCCTCTCAAAACATGTGCATGACACAATTGGCCTACACAGGTAAATTGGGGAATGCACATCAGTCTCTATAGCTCATATTTCCTCCTGCCGGGATAACCCATCTGTGTTCTGGTGTTGGTTCCCTCGGCGGTACTGAATGGTAAAGTTGTAGGGTTGAAGGGCTGGCATCTGTCAGAAAATCCGGTGGATCCATGTTGGCTTCTCCCTGAGCTTGGCTTCGGGTCACTGCTCCCACAAAGTGGCACTGTAGATTTCCAACATCGTTGCCTAACAGAACATCGGCCGGCAGCCCGCTCATCACACCAATTGTGCATCGTTTTGGTCCATAACCATAGTCGAGTTCCACGGTAGCTTTAGGAATACGTCTTTGAGTACCCCCTGCCAACTTGATAGAAATGCCAGGACCCTCCTCTAGGGCCTCGGGTCGCACAACTCGGGGGTCCGCTACCGTTAGGAAAGCTCCCGAGTCCCGGAATCCAACAACTGTTCGGCCATCCAGTAGGACCTCCTGCAAGTGCTTCCTCTGAAGGTTTGCGGGATGTGTGGCGGAAGGCTGAATCCCATAGACCCCTGGAGGTGGAACAGATGTGTCATTCATGGAGTCATCTGGAAATGGGGCCAAACTTTCTGTCCTAGGAGTGGTTCCCAGGTAGTGAATAGGCCGGGATGCCACGGTGGCCCGTGCCCCCATGTTAACAGGGCAACTAGCTTGCAAATGTCCAGGCCGCCCGCACCCAAAACATCTGCGCTCTAGCATTCTTCCAGTAGGTCGTTGTCTAGGGACAGGGTTGTTCATAGCTGGAGGCCGATGGGCTGGGGCAGGGGTAGAGGGGGAATTGTAATCCTGAGGCCGGGCACGAAAGGTGGTTGGCTGGCTGAAGGGTGTCTGGCGGACTGTGGTAGTTTTCCGCTCCTCTGCAAACAACCTCTTCCACTGCGGCTTGATGGTCAGGCCCTCATCTGCAAGAGAAGCAGCTTGCTCCACTGTGGCTGGGTTCCGTTCCAGCACCCACTCACGGATCTCAGCGGGGCACTGGGAAAAGAACTGTTCCTTAAGTATGACTTGGAGGATCTTATCGACTGTGACAGCCTCCTCTCCTTCTAGCCAGCGCTTGCATGCTTGCTTCAACTTGTGGGCGAACATGTGGAAGGAGCTTCCCCCATTGTAAGACAAAGAGCGGAACTGAACTCGGTAGGTCTCTGGAGTGACTGCATAATACTTCTGCACCGCTCTTTTAATGGCCTCATAGTCCCGCTGATCACTAGGGTCCATGGCTCTGAGAGCTTCCGCAGCCCCATCTCGTAGGTGCCCCACCAGATACCGGACCCAATCCTTCTCTGGGACTTCCATCAGGTGGCACTGGTGTTCGAAGTCCTGAAAATATCCATCAACATCCCCAGCCGCTTCCTCAAAGGTCTTGAAGTGTTTATGGGAGACATATGGTGGTTCTCTCACTGTTGGGCTGGGGGTCGACGTTTGATTATAATTCCTCATAGTTATCTCAGCCATTCGCATTTCATGCGCCATTCTTTCCTTTTCATGCGCCATTCTCTGTTCCTCCTTCTCCGTTTCCTGAGCCCTCTGTAATGCTCTACTCCTTTGCTCTGCAGTTGCTCCTAGCCCCAGCACTGCCAATTCCTCCTCATACAAAACAACCCATCTGCTCTTTTGGGTCTGTACCTGCCACTCCTGTATCTCTACTGTCTCCTGGGGGCAGCCCTCCTCATGGTCGCTTTGCAGGGTCATCTCCTCCAGTGCCTCGATCAGTTGCTCTTTCGTTCTTCCCTGGTAACTCAGGTTTAGTTCCCGGGCCCTTACTTGTAGACTTGCCATAGTCCAGTTCCTGTATTCTGAGGTTGTGGCTCCATTAATCGCTGAGCTGCTGTAGTCCATCTCGCTATCCGCTGTTGATCCCACTGCTGCCACCAGTTGTCACGGAGCGAAGGTATACGTCTTCCTCCGGATGGTCTTTTGAATCAACACGGACGCAAGAGGTCGGGAGACAACAGCAATTTATTGTAATCCACAAAGTTAGTAGCCGGCGGCGGTCACATCAACCGTAATAACAATAAGTCCACAGAAGTCACAATCCAATGATAACTTTGGTTCCTTGGTCCTGTAACTATATCCTGGCTCTCTGCAGAGCTGTGCACAGGCCGGCTAACACATACTAACTCCAGCTACAACTATATACTAAAACTGTTACACCTATATCTGTGGGTGGGAAGGGCTGAGTCACAGATCCTTCCCCCCTCACCTATACCAAGGAGAGCAGACTCCCTGTCTACTATGGACAATGCACCATCCAACATCTTCTTGGAGACACTGATCAGATTATCTCCACCCATTGTCCTCACTGGTCCTCACTAGTTAGAGGTATTTGCATACAATGTGCTAACACACTAGACCCTAATCAGCCAACTACACACTGATGTTTACAACAGGTTAGAGAATACATTCCACATGAAATATATATTACACATTGCCTATAGTATAGACTCTAACCATCCCGTGACAACCGTAGTATAATATTATATAGGGCTATAGATGTAATGTAGAGCAGTGACCACCAGGTGTCAGTGTTATCTGTAGTATAATATTATATATAGAGCTATAGATGTAATGTAGTGCAGTGACCACCAGGTGTCAGTGTTATCTGTAGTATAATATTATATAGCGCTATAGATGTAATGTAGTGCAGTGACCACCAGGTGTCAGTGTTATCTGTAGTATAATATTATATAGGGCTATAGATGTAATGTAGTGCAGTGACCACCAGGTGTCAGTGTTATCTGTAGTATAATATTATATATAGGGCTATAGATGTAATGTAGTGCAGTGACCACCAGGTGTCAGTGTTATCTGTAGTATAATATTATATATAGAGCAATAGATGTAATGTACTGCAGTGACCACCAGGTGTCAGTGTTATCTGTAGTATAATATTATATAGGGCTATAGATGTAATGTAGTGCAGTGACCACCAGGTGTCAGTGTTATCTGTAGTATAATATTATATATAGGGCTATAGATGTAATGTACTGCAGTGACCACCAGGTGTCAGTGTTATCTGTAGTATAATATTATATAGAGCTATAGATGTAATGTAGTGCAGTGACCACCAGGTGTCAGTGTTATCTGTAGTATAATATTATATAGGGCTATAGATGTAATGTAGAGCAGTGACCACCAGGTGTTAGTGTTATCTGTAGTATAATATTATATAGGGCTGTAGATGTAATGTAGAGCAGTGACCACCAGGTGTTAGTGTTATCTGTAGTATAATATTATATAGGGCTGTAGATGTAATGTAGAGCAGTGACCACCAGGTGTCAGTGTTATCTGTAGTATAATATTATATATAGGGCTATAGATGTAATGTAGTGCAGTGACCACCAGGTGTCAGTGTTATCTGTAGTATAATATTATATATAGAGCAATAGATGTAATGTACTGCAGTGACCACCAGGTGTCAGTGTTATCTGTAGTATAATATTATATAGAGCTGTAGATGTAATGTAGAGCAGTGACCACCAGGTGTCAGTGTTATCTGTAGTATAATATTATATATAGGGCTATAGATGTAATGTAGTGCAGTGACCACCAGGTGTCAGTGTTATCTGCAGTATAATATTGTATAGAGCTATAGATGTATTGTAGTGCAGTGACCACCAGGTGTCAGTGTTATCTGTAGTATAATATTATATAGAGCTATAGATGTATTGTAGTGCAGTGACCACCAGGTGTCAGTGTTATCTGTAGTATAATATTATATAGGGCTATAGATGTAATGTAGAGCAGTGACCACCAGGTGTCAGTGTTATCTGTAGTATAATATTATATAGGGCTATAGATGTAATGTAGTGCAGTGACCACCAGGTGTCAGTGTTATCTGTAGTATAATATTATATATAGAGCTGTATATGTAATGTAGTGCAGTGACCACCAGGTGTCAGTGTTATCTGTAGTATAATATTATATATAGAGCTGTATATGTAATGTAGTGCAGTGACCACCAGGTGTCAGTGTTATCTGTAGTATAATATTATATAGAGCTATAGATGTAATGTAGTGCAGTGACCACCAGGTGTCAGTGTTATCTGTAGTATAATATTATATAGGGCTATAGATGTAATGTAGAGCAGTGACCACCAGGTGTCAGTGTTATCTGTAGTATAATATTATATATAGAGCTATAGATGTAATGTAGTGCAGTGACCACCAGGTGTCAGTGTTATCTGTAGTATAATATTATATAGAGCTATAGATGTAATGTAGAGCAGTGACCACCAGGTGTCAGTGTTATCTGTAGTATAATATTATATAGCGCTATAGATGTAATGTAGTGCAGTGACCACCAGGTGTCAGTGTTATCTGTAGTATAATATTATATAGGGCTATAGATGTAATGTAGTGCAGTGACCACCAGGTGTCAGTGTTATCTGTAGTATAATATTATATATAGGGCTATAGATGTAATGTAGTGCAGTGACCACCAGGTGTCAGTGTTATCTGTAGTATAATATTATATATAGAGCAATAGATGTAATGTACTGCAGTGACCACCAGGTGTCAGTGTTATCTGTAGTATAATATTATATAGGGCTATAGATGTAATGTAGTGCAGTGACCACCAGGTGTCAGTGTTATCTGTAGTATAATATTATATATAGGGCTATAGATGTAATGTACTGCAGTGACCACCAGGTGTCAGTGTTATCTGTAGTATAATATTATATAGAGCTATAGATGTAATGTAGTGCAGTGACCACCAGGTGTCAGTGTTATCTGTAGTATAATATTATATAGGGCTATAGATGTAATGTAGTGCAGTGACCACCAGGTGTCAGTGTTATCTGTAGTATAATATTATATAGAGCTATAGATGTAATGTAGTGCAGTGACCACCAGGTGTCAGTGTTATCTGTAGTATAATATTATATAGGGCTATAGATGTAATGTAGTGCAGTGACCACCAGGTGTCAGTGTTATCTGTAGTATAATATTATATATAGGGCTATAGATGTAATGTACTGCAGTGACCACCAGGTGTCAGTGTTATCTGCAGTATAATATTGTATAGAGCTATAGATGTATTGTAGTGCAGTGACCACCAGGTGTCAGTGTTATCTGTAGTATAATATTATATAGAATAAGATGTAATGTAGAGCAGTGACCACCAGGTGTCAGTGTTATCTGTAGTATAATATTATATAGCGCTATAGATGTAATGTAGTGCAGTGACCACCAGGTGTCAGTGTTATCTGTAGTATAATATTATATAGGGCTATAGATGTAATGTAGTGCAGTGACCACCAGGTGTCAGTGTTATCTGTAGTATAATATTGTATAGAGCTATAGATGTATTGTAGTGCAGTGACCACCAGGTGTCAGTGTTATCTGTAGTATAATATTATATAGGGCTATAGATGTAATGTAGAGCAGTGACCACCAGGTGTTAGTGTTATCTGTAGTATAATATTATATAGGGCTGTAGATGTAATGTAGAGCAGTGACCACCAGGTGTCAGTGTTATCTGTAGTATAATATTATATATAGGGCTATAGATGTAATGTAGTGCAGTGACCACCAGGTGTCAGTGTTATCTGTAGTATAATATTATATATAGAGCAATAGATGTAATGTACTGCAGTGACCACCAGGTGTCAGTGTTATCTGTAGTATAATATTATATAGGGCTATAGATGTAATGTAGTGCAGTGACCACCAGGTGTCAGTGTTATCTGTAGTATAATATTATATATAGGGCTATAGATGTAATGTAGTGCAGTGACCACCAGGTGTCAGTGTTATCTGTAGTATAATATTTTATAGGGCTATAGATGTAATGTAGTGCAGTGACCACCAGGTGTCAGTGTTATCTGTAGTATAATATTATATAGAGCTATAGATGTAATGTAGTGCAGTGACCACCAGGTGTCAGTGTTATCTGTAGTATAATATTATATAGGGCTATAGATGTAATGTAGTGCAGTGACCACCAGGTGTCAGTGTTATCTGTAGTATAATATTTTATAGGGCTATAGATGTAATGTAGTGCAGTGACCACCAGGTGTCAGTGTTATCTGTAGTATAATATTATATAGAGCTATAGATGTAATGTAGTGCAGTGACCACCAGGTGTCAGTGTTATCTGTAGTATAATATTATATAGGGCTATAGATGTAATGTAGTGCAGTGACCACCAGGTGTCAGTGTTATCTGTAGTATAATATTATATAGAGCTATAGATGTAATGTAGAGCAGTGACCACCAGGTGTCAGTGTTATCTGTAGTATAATATTATATAGAGCTATAGATGTAATGTAGTGCAGTGACCACCAGGTGTCAGTGTTATCTGTAGTATAATATTATATAGAGCTATAGATGTAATGTAGTGCAGTGACCACCAGGTGTCAGTGTATTCTGTAGTATAATATTATATAGGGCTATAGATGTAATGTAGTGCAGTGACCACCAGTTGTCAGTGTTATCTGTAGTATAATATTATATAGGGCTATAGATGTAATGTAGTGCAGTGACCACCAGTTGTCAGTGTTATCTGTAGTATAATATTATATAGAGCTATAGATGTAATGTAGTGCAGTGACCACCAGTTGTCAGTGTTATCTGTAGTATAATATTATATAGGGCTATAGATGTAATGTAGTGCAGTGACCACCAGTTGTCAGTGTTATCTGTAGTATAATATTATATAGAGCTATAGATGTAATGTAGTGCAGTGACCACCAAGTGTCAGTGTTATCTGTAGTATAATATTATATAGGGCTATAGATGTAATGTAGTGCAGTGACCACCAGTTGTCAGTGTTATCTGTAGTATAATATTATATATAGAGCTATAGATGTAATGTAGTGCAGTGACCACCAGGTGTCAGTGTTATCTGCAGTATAATATTGTATAGAGCTATAGATGTAATGTAGAGCAGTGACCACCAGGTGTCAGTGTTATCTGTAGTATAATATTGTATAGAGCTATAGATGTATTGTAGTGCAGTGACCACCAGGTGTCAGTGTTATCTGTAGTATAATATTATATAGGGCTGTAGATGTAATGTAGTGCAGTGACCACTAGGTGTCAGTGTTATCTGTAGTATAATATTATATATAGGGCTATAGATGTAATGTAGTGCAGTGACCACCAGGTGTCAGTGTTATCTGTAGTATAATATTATATTGGACTATAGATGTAATGTAGTGCAGTGACCACCAGGTGTTAGTGTTATCTGTAGTATAATATGATATAGGGCTGTAGATGTAATGTAGTGCAGTGACCACCAGGTGTCAGTGTTATCTGTAGTATAATATTATATAGAGCTATAGATGTAATGTAGTGCAGTGACCACCAGGTGTCAGTGTTATCTGTAGTATAATATTATATAGAGCTATAGATGTAATGTAGTGCAGTGACCACCAGGTGTCAGTGTTATCTGTAGTATAATATTATATAGGGCTATAGATGTAATGTAGTGCAGTGACCACCAGGTGTCAGTGTTATCTGTAGTATAATATGATATAGGGCTGTAGATGTAATGTAGTGCAGTGACCACCAGGTGTCAGTGTTATCTGTAGTATAATATTATATAGAGCTATAGATGTAATGTAGAGCAGTTACCACCAGGTGTCAGTGTTATCTGTAGTATAATATTATATATAGGGCTATAGATGTAATGTAGTGCAGTGACCACCAGGTGTCAGTGTTATCTGCAGTATAATATTATATATAGGGCTATAGATGTAATGTAGTGCAGTGACCACCAGGTGTCAGTGTTATCTGCAGTATAATATTATATATAGGGCTATAGATGTAATGTAGTGCAGTGACCACCAGGTGTCAGTGTTATCTGTAGTATAATATTATATAGAGCTATAGATGTAATGTAGTGCAGTGACCACCAGGTGTCAGTGTTATCTGTAGTATAATATTATATATAGAGATATAGATGTAATGTAGAGCAGTGACCACCAGGTGTCAGTGTTATCTGTAGTATAATATTATATAGAGCTATAGATGTAATGTAGTGCAGTGACCACCAGGTGTCAGTGTTATCTGTAGTATAATATTTTATATAGGGCTATAGATGTAATGTAGTGCAGTGACCACCAGGTGTCAGTGTTATCTGTAGTATAATATTATATAGAGCTATAGATGTAATGTACTGCAGTGACCACCAGTTGTCAGTGTTATCTGTAGTATAATATTATATATAGGGCTATAGATGTAATGTAGAGCAGTGACCACCAGGTGTCAGTGTTATCTGTAGTATAATATTATATAGAGCTATAGATGTAATGTAGTGCAGTGACCACCAGGTGTCAGTGTTATCTGTTGTATAATATTATATATAGGGCTATAGATGTAATGTAGAGCAGTGACCACCAGGTGTCAGTGTTATCTGTAGTATAATATTATATAGGGCTGTAGATGTAATGTAGTGCAGTGACCACCAGGTGTCAGTGTTATCTGTAGTATAATATTATATAGAGCTATAGATGTAATGTAGAGCAGTGACCACCAGGTGTCAGTGTTATCTGTTGTATAATATTATATAGAGCTATAGATGTAATGTAGTGCAGTGACCACCAGGTGTCAGTGTTATCTGTAGTATAATATTATATAGAGCTATAGATGTAATGTAGTGCAGTGACCACCAGGTGTCAGTGTTATCTGTTGTATAATATTATATAGAGCTATAGATGTAATGTAGTGCAGTGACCACCAGGTGTCAGTGTTATCTGTAGTATAATATTATATAGGGCTATAGATGTAATGTAGTGCAGTGACCACCAGGTGTCAGTGTTATCTGTAGTATAATATTATATAGGGCTATAGATGTAATGTAGTGCAGTGACCACCAGGTGTCAGTGTTATCTGTAGTATAATATTATATAGAGCTATAGATGTAATGTACTGCAGTGACCACCAGGTGTCAGTGTTATCTGTAGTATAATATTATATAGGGCTATAGATGTAATGTAGTGCAGTGACCACCAGGTGTCAGTGTTATCTGTAGTATAATATTATATATAGGGCTATAGATGTAATGTAGTGCAGTGACCACCAGGTGTCAGTGTTATCTGTAGTATAATATTATATAGGGCTATAGATGTAATGTAGTGCAGTGACCACCAGGTGTCAGTGTTATCTGCAGTATAATATTATATAGGGCTATAGATGTAATGTAGAGCAGTGACCACCAGGTGTCAGTGTTATCTGTAGTATAATATTATATAGAGCTATAGATGTAATGTAGAGCAGTGACCACCAGGTGTCAGTGTTATCTGTAGTATAATATTATATATAGAGCTATAGATGTAATGTAGTGCAGTGACCAACAGGTGTCAGTGTTATCTGTAGTATAATATTATATAGAGCTATAGATGTAATGTAGTGCAGTGACCACCAGGTGTCAGTGTTATCTGTAATATAATATTATATAGAGCTATAGATGTAATGTAGAGCAGTGACCACCAGGTGTCAGTGTTATCTGTAGTATAATATTATATAGGGCTATAGATGTAATGTAGTGCAGTGACCACCAGGTGTCAGTGTTATCTGTAGTATAATATTATATAGAGCTATAGATGTAATGTACTGCAGTGACCACCAGGTGTCAGTGTTATCTGTAGTATAATATTATATAGAGCTATAGATGTAATGTACTGCAGTGACCACCAGGTGTCAGTGTTATCTGTAGTATAATATTATATAGAGCTATAGATGTAATGTAGTGCAGTGACCACCAGGTGTCAGTGTTATCTGTAGTATAATATTATATAGAGCTATAGATGTAATGTAGTGCAGTGACCACCAGGTGTCAGTGTTATCTGCAGTATAATATTATATAGGGCTATAGATGTAATGTAGAGCAGTGACCACCAGGTGTCAGTGTTATCTGCAGTATAATATTATATAGGGCTATAGATGTAATGTACTGCAGTGACAACCAGGTGTCAGTGTTATCTGTAGTATAATATTATATAGAGCTATAGATGTAATGTAGTGCAGTGACCACCAGGTGTCAGTGTTATCTGCAGTATAATATTATATAGGGCTATAGATGTAATGTACTGCAGTGACAACCAGGTGTCAGTGTTATCTGTAGTATAATATTATATAGAGCTATAGATGTAATGTAGTGCAGTGACCACCAGGTGTCAGTGTTATCTGTAGTATAATATTATATATAGGGCTATAGATGTAATGTAGTGCAGTGACCACCAGGTTTCAGTGTTATCTGTAGTATAATATTATATATAGGGCTATAGATGTAATGTAGTGCAGTGACCACCAGGTGTCAGTGTTATCTGTAGTATAATATTATATAGAGCTATAGATGTAATGTAGTGCAGTGACCACCAGGTGTCAGTGTATTCTGTAGTATAATATTATATAGGGCTATAGATGTAATGTAGTGCAGTGACCACCAGGTGTCAGTGTTATCTGTAGTATAATATTATATAGGGCTACAGATGTAATGTAGTGCAGTGACCACCAGGTGTCAGTGTTATCTGTAGTATAATATTATATAGCGCTATAGATGTAATGTAGAGCAGTGACCACCAGGTGTCAGTGTTATCTGTAGTATAATATTATATAGGGCTATAGATGTAATGTAGTGCAGTGACCACCAGGTGTCAGTGTTATCTGTAGTATAATATTATATAGAGCTATAGATGTAATGTACTGCAGTGACCACCAGGTGTCAGTGTTATCTGTAGTATAATATTATATAGGGCTATAGATGTAATGTAGTGCAGTGACCACCAGGTGTCAGTGTTATCTGTAGTATAATATTATATATAGAGCTATAGATGTAATGTACTGCAGTGACCACCAGGTGTCAGTGTTATCTGTAGTATAATATTATATAGAGCTATAGATGTAATGTAGTGCAGTGACCACCAGGTGTCAGTGTTATCTGTAGTATAATATTATATAGAGCTATAGATGTAATGTAGTGCAGTGACCACCAGGTGTCAGTGTTATCTGCAGTATAATATTATATAGGGCTATAGATGTAATGTAGAGCAGTGACCACCAGGTGTCAGTGTTATCTGCAGTATAATATTATATAGGGCTATAGATGTAATGTACTGCAGTGACAACCAGGTGTCAGTGTTATCTGTAGTATAATATTATATAGAGCTATAGATGTAATGTAGTGCAGTGACCACCAGGTGTCAGTGTTATCTGCAGTATAATATTATATAGGGCTATAGATGTAATGTACTGCAGTGACAACCAGGTGTCAGTGTTATCTGTAGTATAATATTATATAGAGCTATAGATGTAATGTAGTGCAGTGACCACCAGGTGTCAGTGTTATCTGTAGTATAATATTATATATAGGGCTATAGATGTAATGTACTGCAGTGACCACCAGGTGTCAGTGTTATCTGTAGTATAATATTATATATAGGGCTATAGATGTAATGTAGTGCAGTGACCACCAGGTGTCAGTGTTATCTGTAGTATAATATTATATAGGGCTACAGATGTAATGTAGTGCAGTGACCACCAGGTGTCAGTGTTATCTGTAGTATAATATTATATAGCGCTATAGATGTAATGTAGTGCAGTGACCACCAGGTGTCAGTGTTATCTGTAGTATAATATTATATAGGGCTATAGATGTAATGTAGTGCAGTGACCACCAGGTGTCAGTGTTATCTGTAGTATAATATTATATATAGGGCTGTGGATTTAATGTAGTGCAGTGACCACCAGGTGTCAGTGTTATCTGTAGTATAATATTATATAGAGCTATAGATGTAATGTAGTGCAGTGACCACCAGGTGTCAGTGTTATTTGTAGTATAATATTATATAGTGCTATAGATGTAATGTAGTGCAGTGACCACCAGGTGTCAGTGTTATCTGTAGTATAATATTATATAGAGCTATAGATGTAATGTACTGCAGTGACCACCAGGTGTCAGTGTTATCTGTAGTATAATATTGTATATAGGGCTATAGATGTAATGTAGAGCAGTGACCACCAGGTGTCAGTGTTATCTGTAGTATAATATTGTATAGAGCTATAGATGTATTGTAGTGCAGTGACCACCAGGTGTCAGTGTTATCTGTAGTATAATATTATATATAGGGCTGCAGATGTAATGTAGTGCAGTGACCACCAGGTGTCAGTGTTATCTGTAGTATAATATTATATAGAGCTATAGATGTAATGTAGAGCAGTGACCACCAGGTGTCAGTGTTATCTGTAGTATAATATTATATATAGGGCTGTAGATGTAATGTAGTGCAGTGACCACCAGTTGTCAGTGTTATCTGTAGTATAATATTATATATAGGGCTGTAGATGTAATGTAGTGCAGTGACCACCAGGTGTCAGTGTTATCTGTAGTATAATATTATATAGAGCTATAGATGTAATGTAGAGCAGTGACCACCAGGTGTCAGTGTTATCTGTAGTATAATATTATATAGAGCTATAGATGTAATGTAGTGCAGTGACCACCAGGTGTCAGTGTTATCTGTAGTATAATATTATATAGAGCTATAGATGTAATGTAGAGCAGTGACCACCAGGTGTCAGTGTTATCTGTAGTATAATATTATATTGGACTATAGATGTAATGTAGTGCAGTGACCACCAGGTGTCAGTGTTATCTGTAGTATAATATTATATAGAGCTATAGATGTAATGCAGTGCAGTGACCACCAGGTGTCAGTGTTATCTGTAGTATAATATTATATAGAGCTATAGATGTAATGTAGAGCAGTGACCACCAGGTGTCAGTGTTATCTGTAGTATAATATTATATGGAGCTATAGATGTAATGTAGTGCAGTGACCACCAGGTGTCAGTGTTATTTGTAGTATAATATTATATAGGGCTATAGATGTAATGTAGAGCAGTGACCACCAGGTGTCAGTGTTATCTGTAGTATAATATTATATAGAGCTATAGATGTAATGTAGTGCAGTGACCACCAGGTGTCAGTGTTATCTGTAGTATAATATTATATAGAGCTATAGATGTAATGTAGTGCAGTGACCACCAGGTGTCAGTGTTATCTGTAGTATAATATTATATGGAGCTATAGATGTAATGTAGTGCAGTGACCACCAGTTGTCAGTGTTATCTGTAGTATAATATTATATGGAGCTATAGATGTAATGTAGTGCAGTGACCACCAGGTGTCAGTGTTATCTGTAGTATAATATTATATAGAGCTATAGATGTAATGTACTGCAGTGACCACCAGGTGTCAGTGTTATCTGTAGTATAATATTATATAGGGCTATAGATGTAATGTAGAGCAGTGACCACCAGGTGTCAGTGTTATCTGTAGTATAATATTATATAGAGCTATAGATGTAATGTACTGCAGTGACCACCAGGTTTCAGTGTTATCTGTAGTATAATATTATATAGAGCTATAGATGTAATGTAGTGCAGTGACCACCAGGTGTCAGTGTTATCTGTAGTATAATATTATATAGAGCTATAGATGTAAAGTAGTGCAGTGACCACCAGGTGTCAGTGTTATCTGTAGTATAATATTATATAGAGCTATAGATGTAATGTACTGCAGTGACCACCAGGTGTCAGTGTTATCTGTAGTATAATATTATATAGGGCTGTGGATTTAATGTAGTGCAGTGACCACCAGGTGTCAGTGTTATCTGTAGTATAATATTATATAGAGCTATAGATGTAATGTAGTGCAGTGACCACCAGGTGTCAGTGTTATTTGTAGTATAATATTATATAGTGCTATAGATGTAATGTAGTGCAGTGACCACCAGGTATCAGTGTTATCTGTAGTATAATATTATATAGAGCTATAGATGTAATGTACTGCAGTGACCACCAGGTGTCAGTGTTATCTGTAGTATAATATTGTATATAGGGCTATAGATGTAATGTAGAGCAGTGACCACCAGGTGTCAGTGTTATCTGTAGTATAATATTGTATAGAGCTATAGATGTATTGTAGTGCAGTGACCACCAGGTGTCAGTGTTATCTGTAGTATAATATTATATATAGGGCTGTAGATGTAATGTAGTGCAGTGACCACCAGGTGTCAGTGTTATCTGTAGTATAATATTATATAGAGCTATAGATGTAATGTAGAGCAGTGACCACCAGGTGTCAGTGTTATCTGTAGTATAATATTATATATAGGGCTGTAGATGTAATGTAGTGCAGTGACCACCAGTTGTCAGTGTTATCTGTAGTATAATATTATATATAGGGCTGTAGATGTAATGTAGTGCAGTGACCACCAGGTGTCAGTGTTATCTGTAGTATAATATTATATAGAGCTATAGATGTAATGTAGTGCAGTGACCACCAGGTGTCAGTGTTATCTGTAGTATAATATTATATAGAGCTATAGATGTAATGTAGAGCAGTGACCACCAGGTGTCAGTGTTATCTGTAGTATAATATTATATAGAGCTATAGATGTAATGTAGTGCAGTGACCACCAGGTGTCAGTGTTATCTGTAGTATAATATTATATAGAGCTATAGATGTAATGTAGAGCAGTGACCACCAGGTGTCAGTGTTATCTGTAGTATAATATTATATTGGACTATAGATGTAATGTAGTGCAGTGACCACCAGGTGTCAGTGTTATCTGTAGTATAATATTATATATAGAGCTATAGATGTAATGTAGTGCAGTGACCACCAGGTGTCAGTGTTATCTGTAGTATAATATTATATAGAGCTATAGATGTAATGTAGAGCAGTGACCACCAGGTGTCAGTGTTATCTGTAGTATAATATTATATAGAGCTATAGATGTAATGCAGTGCAGTGACCACCAGGTGTCAGTGTTATCTGTAGTATAATATTATATAGAGCTATAGATGTAATGTAGAGCAGTGACCACCAGGTGTCAGTGTTATCTGTAGTATAATATTATATGGAGCTATAGATGTAATGTAGTGCAGTGACCACCAGGTGTCAGTGTTATTTGTAGTATAATATTATATAGGGCTATAGATGTAATGTAGAGCAGTGACCACCAGGTGTCAGTGTTATCTGTAGTATAATATTATATAGAGCTATAGATGTAATGTAGTGCAGTGACCACCAGGTGTCAGTGTTATCTGTAGTATAATATTATATAGAGCTATAGATGTAATGTAGTGCAGTGACCACCAGGTGTCAGTGTTATCTGTAGTATAATATTATATGGAGCTATAGATGTAATGTAGTGCAGTGACCACCAGTTGTCAGTGTTATCTGTAGTATAATATTATATGGAGCTATAGATGTAATGTAGTGCAGTGACCACCAGGTGTCAGTGTTATCTGTAGTATAATATTATATAGAGCTATAGATGTAATGTACTGCAGTGACCACCAGGTGTCAGTGTTATCTGTAGTATAATATTATATAGGGCTATAGATGTAATGTAGAGCAGTGACCACCAGGTGTCAGTGTTATCTGTAGTATAATATTATATTGGACTATAGATGTAATGTAGTGCAGTGACCACTAGGTGTCAGTGTTATCTGTAGTATAATATTATATAGAGCTATAGATGTAATGTAGTGCAGTGACCACCAGGTGTCAGTGTTATCTGTAGTATAATATTATATAGAGCTATAGATGTAATGTACTGCAGTGACCACCAGGTGTCAGTGTTATCTGTAGTATAATATTATATAGGGCTATAGATGTAATGTAGAGCAGTGACCACCAGGTGTCAGTGTTATCTGTAGTATAATATTATATAGAGCTATAGATGTAATGTAGTGCAGTGACCACCAGGTGTCAGTGTTATCTGTAGTATAATATTATATAGAGCTATAGATGTAATGTAGAGCAGTGACCACCAGGTGTCAGTGTTATCTGTAGTATAATATTATATAGAGCTATAGATGTAATGCAGTGCAGTGACCACCAGGTGTCAGTGTTATCTGTAGTATAATATTATATAGAGCTATAGATGTAATGTAGAGCAGTGACCACCAGGTGTCAGTGTTATCTGTAGTATAATATTATATGGAGCTATAGATGTAATGTAGTGCAGTGACCACCAGGTGTCAGTGTTATTTGTAGTATAATATTATATAGGGCTATAGATGTAATGTAGAGCAGTGACCACCAGGTGTCAGTGTTATCTGTAGTATAATATTATATAGAGCTATAGATGTAATGTAGAGCAGTGACCACCAGGTGTCAGTGTTATCTGTAGTATAATATTATATTGGACTATAGATGTAATGTAGTGCAGTGACCACCAGGTGTCAGTGTTATCTGTAGTATAATATTATATAGAGCTATAGATGTAATGTACTGCAGTGACCACCAGGTTTCAGTGTTATCTGTAGTATAATATTATATAGAGCTATAGATGTAATGTAGTGCAGTGACCACCAGGTGTCAGTGTTATCTGTAGTATAATATTATATAGAGCTATAGATGTAAAGTAGTGCAGTGACCACCAGGTGTCAGTGTTATCTGTAGTATAATATTATATAGGGCTATAGATGTAATGTAGTGCAGTGACCACCAGGTGTCAGTGTTATCTGTAGTATAATATTATATAGAGCTATAGATGTAATGTACTGCAGTGACCACCAGGTGTCAGTGTTATCTGTAGTATAATATTATATAGAGCTATAGATGTAATGTAGTGCAGTGACCACCAGGTGTCAGTGTTATCTGTAGTATAATATTATATTGGACTATAGATGTAATGTAGTGCAGTGACCACCAGGTGTCAGTGTTATCTGTAGTATAATATTATATAGAGCTATAGATGTAATGTACTGCAGTGACCACCAGGTGTCAGTGTTATCTGTAGTATAATATTATATAGCGCTATAGATGTAATGTACTGCAGTGACCACCAGGTGTCAGTGTTATCTGTAGTATAATATTATATAGAGCTATAGATGTAATGTAGTGCAGTGACCACCAGGTGTCAGTGTTATCTGTAGTATAATATTATATTGGACTATAGATGTAATGTAGTGCAGTGACCACCAGGTGTCAGTGTTATCTGTAGTATAATATTATATAGAGCTATAGATGTAATGTACTGCAGTGACCACCAGGTGTCAGTGTTATCTGTAGTATAATATTATATAGAGCTATAGATGTAATGTACTGCAGTGACCACCAGGTGTCAGTGTTATCTGTAGTATAATATTATATAGAGCTATAGATGTAATGTACTGCAGTGACCACCAGGTGTCAGTGTTATCTGTAGTATAATATTATATAGGGCTATAGATGTAATGTAGTGCAGTGACCACCAGGTGTCAGTGTTATCTGTAGTATAATATTATATATAGGGCTATAGATGTAATGTACTGCAGTGACCACCAGGTGTCAGTGTTATCTGTAGTATAATATTATATAGAGCTATAGATGTAATGTAGTGCAGTGACCACCAGGTGTCAGTGTTATCTGTAGTATAATATTATTTAGGGCTATAGATGTAATGTAGAGCAGTGACCACCAGGTGTCAGTGTTATCTGTAGTATAATATTATATAGGGCTGTAGATGTAATGTAGAGCAGTGACCACCAGGTGTCAGTGTTATCTGTAGTATAATATTATATATAGGGCTATAGATGTAATGTAGTGCAGTGACCACCAGGTGTCAGTGTTATCTGTAGTATAATATTATATTGGACTATAGATGTAATGTAGTGCAGTGACCACCAGGTGTCAGTGTTATCTGTAGTATAATATTATATAGAGCTATAGATGTAATGTACTGCAGTGACCACCAGGTGTCAGTGTTATCTGTAGTATAATATTATATAGAGCTATAGATGTATTGTAGTGCAGAGACCACCAGGTGTCAGTGTTATCTGTAGTATAATATTATATAGGGCTATAGATGTAATGTAGAGCAGTGACCACCAGGTGTCAGTATTATCTGTAGTATAATATTATATAGAGCTATAGATGTAATGTAGAGCAGTGACCACCAGGTGTCAGTGTTATCTGTAGTATAATATTATATATAGAGCTATAGATGTAATGTAGTGCAGTGACCACCAGGTGTCAGTGTTATCTGTAGTATAATATTATATAGAGCTATAGATGTAATGTAGAGCAGTGACCACCAGGTGTCAGTGTTATCTGTAGTATAATATTATATAGCGCTATAGATGTAATGTAGTGCAGTGACCACCAGGTGTCAGTGTTATCTGTAGTATAATATTATATAGGGCTATAGATGTAATGTAGTGCAGTGACCACCAGGTGTCAGTGTTATCTGTAGTATAATATTATATAGGGCTATAGATGTAATGTAGTGCAGTGACCACCAGGTGTCAGTGTTATCTGTAGTATAATATTATATAGAGCTGTAGATGTAATGTAGTGCAGTGACCACCAGGTGTCAGTGTTATCTGTAGTATAATATTATATAGAGCTATAGATGTAATGTAGAGCAGTGACCACCAGGTGTCAGTGTTATCTGTAGTATAATATTATATAGGGCTATAGATGTAATGTAGTGCAGTGACCACCAGGTGTCAGTGTTATCTGTAGTATAATATTATATATAGGGCTATAGATGTAATGTAGTGCAGTGACCACCAGGTGTCAGTGTTATCTGTAGTATAATATTATATATAGGGCTATAGATGTAATGTAGTGCAGTGACCACCAGGTGTCAGTGTTATCTGCAGTATAATATTGTATAGAGCTATAGATGTATTGTAGTGCAGTGACCACCAGGTGTCAGTGTTATCTGTAGTATAAAATTATATAGAGCTATAGATGTAATGTAGAGCAGTGACCACCAGGTGTCAGTGTTATCTGTAGTATAATATTGTATAGAGCTATAGATGTATTGTAGTGCAGTGACCACCAGGTGTCAGTGTTATCTGTAGTATAATATTATATTGGACTATAGATGTAATGTAGTGCAGTGACCACCAGGTGTCAGTGTTATCTGTAGTATAATATTATATAGAGCTATAGATGTAATGTAGTGCAGTGACCACCAGGTGTCAGTGTTATCTGTAGTATAATATTATATAGGGCTGTGGATGTAATGTACTGCAGTGACCACCAGGTGTCAGTGTTATCTGTAGTATAATATTATATAGGGCTATAGATGTAATGTAGAGCAGTGACTACCAGGTGTCAGTGTTATCTGTAGTATAATATTATATATAGAGCAATAGATGTAATGTAGTGCAGTGACCACCAGGTGTCAGTGTTATCTGTAGTATAATATTATATAGGGCTATAGATGTAATGTAGTGCAGTGACCACCAGGTGTCAGTGTTATCTGTAGTATAATATTATATAGGGCTATAGATGTAATGTAGTGCAGTGACCACCAGGTGTCAGTGTTATCTGTAGTATAATATTATATTGGACTATAGATGTAATGTAGTGCAGTGACCACCAGGTGTTAGTGTTATCTGTAGTATAATATTATATATAGAGCTGTATATGTAATGTAGTGCAGTGACCACCAGGTGTCAGTGTTATCTGTAGTATAATATGATATAGGGCTGTAGATGTAATGTAGTGCAGTGACCACCAGGTGTCAGTGTTATCTGTAGTATAATATTATATAGAGCTATAGATGTAATGTAGTGCAGTGACCACCAGGTGTCAGTGTTATCTGTAGTATAATATTATATAGAGCTATAGATGTAATGTAGTGCAGTGACCACCAGGTGTTAGTGTTATCTGTAGTATAATATTGTATAGAGCTATAGATGTAATGTAGTGCAGTGACCACCAGGTGTTAGTGTTATCTGTAGTATAATATTGTATAGAGCTATAGATGTATTGTAGTGCAGTGACCACCAGGTGTCAGTGTTATCTGTAGTATAATATTATATAGGGCTATAGATGTAATGTAGTGCAGTGACCACCAGGTGTCAGTGTTATCTGTAGTATAATATTATATAGAGCTATAGATGTAATGTAGTGCAGTGACCACCAGGTGTTAGTGTTATCTGTAGTATAATATTGTATAGAGCTATAGATGTATTGTAGTGCAGTGACCACCAGGTGTCAGTGTTATCTGTAGTATAATATTATATAGGGCTATAGATGTAATGTAGTGCAGTGACCACCAGGTGTCAGTGTTATCTGTAGTATAATATGATATAGGGCTGTAGATGTAATGTAGTGCAGTGACCACCAGGTGTCAGTGTTATCTGTAGTATAATATTTTATAGAGCTATAGATGTAATGTAGTGCAGTGACCGCCAGGTGTCAGTGTTATCTGTAGTATAATATTATATAGAGCTATAGATGTAATGTAGAGCAGTTACCACCAGGTGTCAGTGTTATCTGTAGTATAATATTATATATAGGGCTATAGATGTAATGTAGTGCAGTGACCACCAGGTGTCAGTGTTATCTGCAGTATAATATTATATATAGGGCTATAGATGTAATGTAGTGCAGTGACCACCAGGTGTCAGTGTTATCTGCAGTATAATATTATATATAGGGCTATAGATGTAATGTAGAGCAGTGACCACCAGGTGTCAGTGTTATCTGTAGTATAATATTGTATAGAGCTATAGATGTATTGTAGTGCAGTGACCACCAGGTGTCAGTGTTATCTGTAGTATAATATTATATATAGGGCTGTAGATGTAATGTAGTGCAGTGACCACCAGGTGTCAGTGTTATCTGTAGTATAATATTATATAGAGCTATAGATGTAATGTAGTGCAGTGACCACCAGGTGTCAGTGTTATCTGTAGTATAATATTATATAGGGCTATAGATGTAATGTAGTGCAGTGACCACCAGGTGTCAGTGTTATCTGTAGTATAATATTATATAGAGCTATATATGTAATGTAGAGCAGTGACCACCAGGTGTCAGTGTTATCTGTAGTATAATATTATATAGCGCTATAGATGTAATGTAGTGCAGTGACCACCAGGTGTCAGTGTTATCTGTAGTATAATATTATATAGGGCTATAGATGTAATGTAGTGCAGTGACCACCAGGTGTCAGTGTTATCTGTAGTATAATATTATATAGGGCTATAGATGTAATGTAGTGCAGTGACCACCAGGTGTCAGTGTTATCTGTAGTATAATATTATATAGAGCTATAGATGTAATGTAGTGCAGTGACCACCAGGTGTCAGTGTTATCTGTAGTATAATATTATATAGGGCTATAGATGTAATGTAGTGCAGTGACCACCAGGTGTCAGTGTTATCTGTAGTATAATATTATATAGAGCTATAGATGTAATGTAGTGCAGTGACCACCAGGTGTCAGTGTTATCTGTAGTATAATATTATATAGAGCTATAGATGTAATGTAGTGCAGTGACCACCAGGTGTCAGTGTTATCTGTAGTATAATATTATATAGGGCTATAGATGTAATGTAGTGCAGTGATCACCAGGTGTCAGTGTTATCTGTAGTATAATATTATATATAGGGCTATAGATGTAATGTACTGCAGTGACCACCAGTTGTCAGTGTTATCTGTAGTATAATATTATATAGGGCTATAGATGTATTGTAGTGCAGTGACCACCAGGTGTCAGTGTTATCTGTAGTATAATATTATATATAGAGCTGTAGATGTAATGTAGTGCAGTGACCACCAGGTGTCAGTGTTATCTGTAGTATAATATTATATAGAGCTATAGATGTAATGTAGAGCAGTGACCACCAGGTGTCAGTGTTATCTGTAGTATAATATTATATAGGGCTATAGATGTAATGTAGTGCAGTGACCACCAGGTGTCAGTGTTATCTGTAGTATAATATTATATATAGGGCTATAGATGTAATGTAGTGCAGTGACCACCAGGTGTCAGTGTTATCTGTAGTATAATATTATATATAGGGCTATAGATGTAATGTAAAGCAGTGACCACCAGGTGTCAGTGTTATCTGTAGTATAATATTATATAGGGCTATAGATGTAATGTAGTGCAGTGACCACCAGGTGTCAGTGTTATCTGTAGTATAATATTATATAGAGCTATAGATGTAATGTAGTGCAGTGACCACCAGGTGTCAGTGTTATCTGTAGTATAATATTATATAGGGCTATAGATGTAATGTAGTGCAGTGACCACCAGGTGTCAGTGTTATCTGTAGTATAATATTATATAGAGCTATAGATGTAATGTAGAGCAGTGACCACCAGGTGTCAGTGTTATCTGTAGTATAATATTATATAGAGCTATAGATGTAATGTAGTGCAGTGACCACCAGGTGTCAGTGTATTCTGTAGTATAATATTATATAGGGCTATAGATGTAATGTAGTGCAGTGACCACCAGTTGTCAGTGTTATCTGTAGTATATTATTATATTGGGCTATAGATGTAATGTAGTGCAGAGACCACCAGTTGTCAGTGTTATCTGTAGTATAATATTATATAGAGCTATAGATGTAATGTAGTGCAGTGACCACCAGGTGTCAGTGTTATCTGTAGTATAATATTATATAGGGCTATAGATGTAATGTAGTGCAGTGACCACCAGTTGTCAGTGTTATCTGTAGTATATTATTATATTGGGCTATAGATGTAATGTAGTGCAGAGACCACCAGTTGTCAGTGTTATCTGTAGTATAATATTATATAGAGCTATAGATGTAATGTAGTGCAGTGACCACCAGGTGTCAGTGTTATCTGTAGTATAATATTATATAGGGCTATAGATGTAATGTAGTGCAGTGACCACCAGGTGTCAGTGTTATCTGTAGTATAATATGATATAGGGCTGTAGATGTAATGTAGTGCAGTGACCACCAGGTGTCAGTGTTATCTGTAGTATAATATTTTATAGAGCTATAGATGTAATGTAGTGCAGTGACCGCCAGGTGTCAGTGTTATCTGTAGTATAATATTATATAGAGCTATAGATGTAATGTAGAGCAGTTACCACCAGGTGTCAGTGTTATCTGTAGTATAATATTATATATAGGGCTATAGATGTAATGTAGTGCAGTGACCACCAGGTGTCAGTGTTATCTGCAGTATAATATTATATATAGGGCTATAGATGTAATGTAGTGCAGTGACCACCAGGTGTCAGTGTTATCTGCAGTATAATATTATATATAGGGCTATAGATGTAATGTAGAGCAGTGACCACCAGGTGTCAGTGTTATCTGTAGTATAATATTGTATAGAGCTATAGATGTATTGTAGTGCAGTGACCACCAGGTGTCAGTGTTATCTGTAGTATAATATTATATATAGGGCTGTAGATGTAATGTAGTGCAGTGACCACCAGGTGTCAGTGTTATCTGTAGTATAATATTATATAGAGCTATAGATGTAATGTAGTGCAGTGACCACCAGGTGTCAGTGTTATCTGTAGTATAATATTATATAGGGCTATAGATGTAATGTAGTGCAGTGACCACCAGGTGTCAGTGTTATCTGTAGTATAATATTATATAGAGCTATATATGTAATGTAGAGCAGTGACCACCAGGTGTCAGTGTTATCTGTAGTATAATATTATATAGCGCTATAGATGTAATGTAGTGCAGTGACCACCAGGTGTCAGTGTTATCTGTAGTATAATATTATATAGGGCTATAGATGTAATGTAGTGCAGTGACCACCAGGTGTCAGTGTTATCTGTAGTATAATATTATATAGGGCTATAGATGTAATGTAGTGCAGTGACCACCAGGTGTCAGTGTTATCTGTAGTATAATATTATATAGAGCTATAGATGTAATGTAGTGCAGTGACCACCAGGTGTCAGTGTTATCTGTAGTATAATATTATATAGGGCTATAGATGTAATGTAGTGCAGTGACCACCAGGTGTCAGTGTTATCTGTAGTATAATATTATATAGAGCTATAGATGTAATGTAGTGCAGTGACCACCAGGTGTCAGTGTTATCTGTAGTATAATATTATATAGAGCTATAGATGTAATGTAGAGCAGTTACCACCAGGTGTCAGTGTTATCTGTAGTATAATATTATATATAGGGCTATAGATGTAATGTAGTGCAGTGACCACCAGGTGTCAGTGTTATCTGCAGTATAATATTATATATAGGGCTATAGATGTAATGTAGTGCAGTGACCACCAGGTGTCAGTGTTATCTGCAGTATAATATTATATATAGGGCTATAGATGTAATGTAGAGCAGTGACCACCAGGTGTCAGTGTTATCTGTAGTATAATATTGTATAGAGCTATAGATGTATTGTAGTGCAGTGACCACCAGGTGTCAGTGTTATCTGTAGTATAATATTATATATAGGGCTGTAGATGTAATGTAGTGCAGTGACCACCAGGTGTCAGTGTTATCTGTAGTATAATATTATATAGAGCTATAGATGTAATGTAGTGCAGTGACCACCAGGTGTCAGTGTTATCTGTAGTATAATATTATATAGGGCTATAGATGTAATGTAGTGCAGTGACCACCAGGTGTCAGTGTTATCTGTAGTATAATATTATATAGAGCTATATATGTAATGTAGAGCAGTGACCACCAGGTGTCAGTGTTATCTGTAGTATAATATTATATAGCGCTATAGATGTAATGTAGTGCAGTGACCACCAGGTGTCAGTGTTATCTGTAGTATAATATTATATAGGGCTATAGATGTAATGTAGTGCAGTGACCACCAGGTGTCAGTGTTATCTGTAGTATAATATTATATAGGGCTATAGATGTAATGTAGTGCAGTGACCACCAGGTGTCAGTGTTATCTGTAGTATAATATTATATAGAGCTATAGATGTAATGTAGTGCAGTGACCACCAGGTGTCAGTGTTATCTGTAGTATAATATTATATAGGGCTATAGATGTAATGTAGTGCAGTGACCACCAGGTGTCAGTGTTATCTGTAGTATAATATTATATAGAGCTATAGATGTAATGTAGTGCAGTGACCACCAGGTGTCAGTGTTATCTGTAGTATAATATTATATAGGGCTATAGATGTAATGTAGTGCAGTGACCACCAGGTGTCAGTGTTATCTGTAGTATAATATTATATAGGGCTATAGATGTAATGTAGTGCAGTGATCACCAGGTGTCAGTGTTATCTGTAGTATAATATTATATATAGGGCTATAGATGTAATGTACTGCAGTGACCACCAGTTGTCAGTGTTATCTGTAGTATAATATTATATAGGGCTATAGATGTATTGTAGTGCAGTGACCACCAGGTGTCAGTGTTATCTGTAGTATAATATTATATATAGAGCTGTAGATGTAATGTAGTGCAGTGACCACCAGGTGTCAGTGTTATCTGTAGTATAATATTATATAGAGCTATAGATGTAATGTAGAGCAGTGACCACCAGGTGTCAGTGTTATCTGTAGTATAATATTATATAGGGCTATAGATGTAATGTAGTGCAGTGACCACCAGGTGTCAGTGTTATCTGTAGTATAATATTATATATAGGGCTATAGATGTAATGTAGTGCAGTGACCACCAGGTGTCAGTGTTATCTGTAGTATAATATTATATATAGGGCTATAGATGTAATGTAAAGCAGTGACCACCAGGTGTCAGTGTTATCTGTAGTATAATATTATATAGGGCTATAGATGTAATGTAGTGCAGTGACCACCAGGTGTCAGTGTTATCTGTAGTATAATATTATATAGAGCTATAGATGTAATGTAGTGCAGTGACCACCAGGTGTCAGTGTTATCTGTAGTATAATATTATATAGGGCTATAGATGTAATGTAGTGCAGTGACCACCAGGTGTCAGTGTTATCTGTAGTATAATATTATATAGAGCTATAGATGTAATGTAGAGCAGTGACCACCAGGTGTCAGTGTTATCTGTAGTATAATATTATATAGAGCTATAGATGTAATGTAGTGCAGTGACCACCAGGTGTCAGTGTATTCTGTAGTATAATATTATATAGGGCTATAGATGTAATGTAGTGCAGTGACCACCAGTTGTCAGTGTTATCTGTAGTATATTATTATATTGGGCTATAGATGTAATGTAGTGCAGAGACCACCAGTTGTCAGTGTTATCTGTAGTATAATATTATATAGAGCTATAGATGTAATGTAGTGCAGTGACCACCAGGTGTCAGTGTTATCTGTAGTATAATATTATATAGGGCTATAGATGTAATGTAGTGCAGTGACCACCAGTTGTCAGTGTTATCTGTAGTATAATATTATATATAGGGCTATAGATGTAATGTAGTGCAGTGACCACCAGGTGTCAGTGTTATCTGCAGTATAATATTGTATAGAGCTATAGATGTATTGTAGTGCAGTGACCACCAAGTGTCAGTGTTATCTGTAGTATAATATTATATAGGGCTATAGATGTAATGTAGTGCAGTGACCACCAGGTGTCAGTGTTATCTGTAGTATAATATTATATATAGGGCTATAGATGTAATGTAGTGCAGTGACCACCAGGTGTCAGTGTTATCTGCAGTATAATATTATATATAGAGCTATAGATGTAATGTAGTGCAGTGACCACCAGGTGTCAGTGTTATCTGTAGTATAAAATTATATAGAGCTATAGATGTAATGTAGAGCAGTGACCACCAGGTGTCAGTGTTATCTGTAGTATAATATTGTATAGAGCTATAGATGTAATGTAGTGCAGTGACCACCAGGTGTCAGTGTTATCTGTAGTATAATATTATATTGGACTATAGATGTAATGTAGTGCAGTGACCACCAGGTGTCAGTGTTATCTGTAGTATAATATTATATAGAGCTATAGATGTAATGTAGTGCAGTGACCACCAGGTGTCAGTGTTATCTGTAGTATGATATTATATAGGGCTGTGGATGTAATGTACTGCAGTGACCACCAGGTGTCAGTGTTATCTGTAGTATAATATTATATAGGGCTATAGATGTAATGTAGAGCAGTGACTACCAGGTGTCAGTGTTATCTGTAGTATAATATTATATATAGAGCAATAGATGTAATGTAGTGCAGTGACCACCAGGTGTCAGTGTTATCTGTAGTATAATATTATATAGGGCTATAGATGTAATGTAGTGCAGTGACCACCAGGTGTCAGTGTTATCTGTAGTATAATATTATATAGGGCTATAGATGTAATGTAGTGCAGTGACCACCAGGTGTCAGTGTTATCTGTAGTATAATATTATATTGGACTATAGATGTAATGTAGTGCAGTGACCACCAGGTGTTAGTGTTATCTGTAGTATAATATTATATATAGAGCTGTATATGTAATGTAGTGCAGTGACCACCAGGTGTCAGTGTTATCTGTAGTATAATATGATATAGGGCTGTAGATGTAATGTAGTGCAGTGACCACCAGGTGTCAGTGTTATCTGTAGTATAATATTATATAGAGCTATAGATGTAATGTAGTGCAGTGACCACCAGGTGTCAGTGTTATCTGTAGTATAATATTATATAGAGCTATAGATGTAATGTAGTGCAGTGACCACCAGGTGTTAGTGTTATCTGTAGTATAATATTGTATAGAGCTATAGATGTAATTTAGTGCAGTGACCACCAGGTGTTAGTGTTATCTGTAGTATAATATTGTATAGAGCTATAGATGTAATGTAGTGCAGTGACCACCAGGTGTCAGTGTTATCTGTAGTATAATATTATATAGGGCTATAGATGTAATGTAGTGCAGTGACCACCAGGTGTCAGTGTTATCTGTAGTATAATATTGTATAGAGCTATAGATGTATTGTAGTGCAGTGACCACCAGGTGTCAGTGTTATCTGTAGTATAATATTATATAGGGCTATAGATGTAATGTAGTGCAGTGACCACCAGGTGTCAGTGTTATCTGTAGTATAATATGATATAGGGCTGTAGATGTAATGTAGTGCAGTGACCACCAGGTGTCAGTGTTATCTGTAGTATAATATTTTATAGAGCTATAGATGTAATGTAGTGCAGTGACCACCAGGTGTCAGTGTTATCTGTAGTATAATATTATATAGAGCTATAGATGTAATGTAGAGCAGTTACCACCAGGTGTCAGTGTTATCTGTAGTATAATATTATATATAGGGCTATAGATGTAATGTAGTGCAGTGACCACCAGGTGTCAGTGTTATCTGCAGTATAATATTATATATAGGGCTATAGATGTAATGTAGTGCAGTGACCACCAGGTGTCAGTGTTATCTGCAGTATAATATTATATATAGGGCTATAGATGTAATGTAGAGCAGTGACCACCAGGTGTCAGTGTTATCTGTAGTATAATATTGTATAGAGCTATAGATGTATTGTAGTGCAGTGACCACCAGGTGTCAGTGTTATCTGTAGTATAATATTATATATAGGGCTGTAGATGTAATGTAGTGCAGTGACCACCAGGTGTCAGTGTTATCTGTAGTATAATATTATATAGAGCTATAGATGTAATGTAGAGCAGTGACCACCAGGTGTCAGTGTTATCTGTAGTATAATATTATATATAGGGCTGTAGATGTAATGTAGTGCAGTGACCACCAGTTGTCAGTGTTATCTGTAGTATAATATTATATATAGGGCTGTAGATGTAATGTAGTGCAGTGACCACCAGGTGTCAGTGTTATCTGTAGTATAATATTATATAGAGCTATAGATGTAATGTAGAGCAGTGACCACCAGGTGTCAGTGTTATCTGTAGTATAATATTATATAGAGCTATAGATGTAATGTAGTGCAGTGACCACCAGGTGTCAGTGTTATCTGTAGTATAATATTATATAGAGCTATAGATGTAATGTAGAGCAGTGACCACCAGGTGTCAGTGTTATCTGTAGTATAATATTATATTGGACTATAGATGTAATGTAGTGCAGTGACCACCAGGTGTCAGTGTTATCTGTAGTATAATATTATATAGAGCTATAGATGTAATGTACTGCAGTGACCACCAGTTGTCAGTGTTATCTGTAGTATAATATTATATATAGGGCTATAGATGTAATGTAGAGCAGTGACCACCAGGTGTCAGTGTTATCTGCAGTATAATATTATGTATAGGGCTATAGATGTAATGTAGTGCAGTGACCACCAGTTGTCAGTGTTATCTGTAGTATAATATTATATATAGAGCTATAGATGTAATGTAGTGCAGTGACCACCAGGTGTCAGTGTTATCTGTAGTATAATATTATATAGAGCTATAGATGTAATGTAGAGCAGTGACCACCAGGTGTCAGTGTTATCTGTAGTATAATATTATATAGAGCTATAGATGTAATGCAGTGCAGTGACCACCAGGTGTCAGTGTTATCTGTAGTATAATATTATATAGAGCTATAGATGTAATGTAGAGCAGTGACCACCAGGTGTCAGTGTTATCTGTAGTATAATATTATATGGAGCTATAGATGTAATGTAGTGCAGTGACCACCAGGTGTCAGTGTTATCTGTAGTATAATATTATATAGAGCTATAGATGTAATGTAGTGCAGTGACCACCAGGTGTCAGTGTTATCTGTAGTATAATATTATATAGAGCTATAGATGTAATGTAGTGCAGTGACCACCAGGTGTCAGTGTTATCTGTAGTATAATATTATATATAGAGCTGTATATGTGATGTAGTGCAGTGACCACCAGGTGTCAGTGTTATCTGCAGTATAATATTATATATAGGGCTATAGATGTAATGTAGAGCAGTGACCACCAGGTGTCAGTGTTATCTGTAGTATAATATTGTATAGAGCTATAGATGTATTGTAGTGCAGTGACCACCAGGTGTCAGTGTTATCTGTAGTATAATATTATATATAGGGCTGTAGATGTAATGTAGTGCAGTGACCACCAGGTGTCAGTGTTATCTGTAGTATAATATTATATAGAGCTATAGATGTAATGTAGAGCAGTGACCACCAGGTGTCAGTGTTATCTGTAGTATAATATTATATATAGGGCTGTAGATGTAATGTAGTGCAGTGACCACCAGTTGTCAGTGTTATCTGTAGTATAATATTATATATAGGGCTGTAGATGTAATGTAGTGCAGTGACCACCAGGTGTCAGTGTTATCTGTAGTATAATATTATATAGAGCTATAGATGTAATGTAGAGCAGTGACCACCAGGTGTCAGTGTTATCTGTAGTATAATATTATATAGAGCTATAGATGTAATGTAGTGCAGTGACCACCAGGTGTCAGTGTTATCTGTAGTATAATATTATATAGAGCTATAGATGTAATGTAGAGCAGTGACCACCAGGTGTCAGTGTTATCTGTAGTATAATATTATATTGGACTATAGATGTAATGTAGTGCAGTGACCACCAGGTGTCAGTGTTATCTGTAGTATAATATTATATAGAGCTATAGATGTAATGTACTGCAGTGACCACCAGTTGTCAGTGTTATCTGTAGTATAATATTATATATAGGGCTATAGATGTAATGTAGAGCAGTGACCACCAGGTGTCAGTGTTATCTGCAGTATAATATTATGTATAGGGCTATAGATGTAATGTAGTGCAGTGACCACCAGTTGTCAGTGTTATCTGTAGTATAATATTATATATAGAGCTATAGATGTAATGTAGTGCAGTGACCACCAGGTGTCAGTGTTATCTGTAGTATAATATTATATAGAGCTATAGATGTAATGTAGAGCAGTGACCACCAGGTGTCAGTGTTATCTGTAGTATAATATTATATAGAGCTATAGATGTAATGCAGTGCAGTGACCACCAGGTGTCAGTGTTATCTGTAGTATAATATTATATAGAGCTATAGATGTAATGTAGAGCAGTGACCACCAGGTGTCAGTGTTATCTGTAGTATAATATTATATGGAGCTATAGATGTAATGTAGTGCAGTGACCACCAGGTGTCAGTGTTATCTGTAGTATAATATTATATAGAGCTATAGATGTAATGTAGTGCAGTGACCACCAGGTGTCAGTGTTATCTGTAGTATAATATTATATAGAGCTATAGATGTAATGTAGTGCAGTGACCACCAGGTGTCAGTGTTATCTGTAGTATAATATTATATATAGAGCTGTATATGTGATGTAGTGCAGTGACCACCAGGTGTCAGTGTTATTTGTAGTATAATATTATATAGGGCTATAGATGTAATGTAGAGCAGTGACCACCAGGTGTCAGTGTTATCTGTAGTATAATATTATATAGAGCTATAGATGTAATGTAGTGCAGTGACCACCAGGTGTCAGTGTTATCTGTAGTATAATATTATATAGAGCTATAGATGTAATGTAGTGCAGTGACCACCAGGTGTCAGTGTTATCTGTAGTATAATATTATATAGAGCTATAGATGTAATGTAGTGCAGTGACCACCAGTTGTCAGTGTTATCTGTAGTATAATATTATATAGGGCTATAGATGTAATGTAGAGCAGTGACCACCAGGTGTCAGTGTTATCTGTAGTATAATATTATATTGGACTATAGATGTAATGTAGTGCAGTGACCACCAGGTGTCAGTGTTATCTGTAGTATAATATTATATAGAGCTATAGATGTAATGTACTGCAGTGACCACCAGGTTTCAGTGTTATCTGTAGTATAATATTATATAGAGCTATAGATGTAATGTAGTGCAGTGACCACCAGGTGTCAGTGTTATCTGTAGTATAATATTATATAGAGCTATAGATGTAAAGTAGTGCAGTGACCACCAGGTGTCAGTGTTATCTGTAGTATAATATTATATTGGGCTATAGATGTAATGTAGTGCAGTGACCACCAGGTGTCAGTGTTATCTGTAGTATAATATTATATAGAGCTATAGATGTAATGTACTGCAGTGACCACCAGGTGTCAGTGTTATCTGTAGTATAATATTATATAGCGCTATAGATGTAATGTACTGCAGTGACCACCAGGTGTCAGTGTTATCTGTAGTATAATATTATATAGAGCTATAGATGTAATGTAGTGCAGTGACCACCAGGTGTCAGTGTTATCTGTAGTATAATATTATATTGGACTATAGATGTAATGTAGTGCAGTGACCACCAGGTGTCAGTGTTATCTGTAGTATAATATTATATAGAGCTATAGATGTAATGTACTGCAGTGACCACCAGGTGTCAGTGTTATCTGTAGTATAATATTATATAGAGCTATAGATGTAATGTACTGCAGTGACCACCAGGTGTCAGTGTTATCTGTAGTATAATATTATATAGAGCTATAGATGTAATGTACTGCAGTGACCACCAGGTGTCAGTGTTATCTGTAGTATAATATTATATAGGGCTATAGATGTAATGTAGTGCAGTGACCACCAGGTGTCAGTGTTATCTGTAGTATAATATTATATATAGGGCTATAGATGTAATGTACTGCAGTGACCACCAGGTGTCAGTGTTATCTGTAGTATAATATTATATAGAGCTATAGATGTAATGTAGTGCAGTGACCACCAGGTGTCAGTGTTATCTGTAGTATAATATTATTTAGGGCTATAGATGTAATGTAGAGCAGTGACCACCAGGTGTCAGTGTTATCTGTAGTATAATATTATATAGGGCTGTAGATGTAATGTAGAGCAGTGACCACCAGGTGTCAGTGTTATCTGTAGTATAATATTATATATAGGGCTATAGATGTAATGTAGTGCAGTGACCACCAGGTGTCAGTGTTATCTGTAGTATAATATTATATATAGGGCTATAGATGTAATGTACTGCAGTGACCACCAGGTGTTATCTGTAGTATAATATTATATTGGACTATAGATGTAATGTACTGCAGTGACCACCAGGTGTCAGTGTTATCTGTAGTATAATATTATATTGGACTATAGATGTAATGTAGTGCAGTGACCACCAGGTGTCAGTGTTATCTGTAGTATAATATTATATAGAGCTATAGATGTAATGTACTGCAGTGACCACCAGGTGTCAGTGTTATCTGTAGTATAATATTATATAGAGCTATAGATGTATTGTAGTGCAGTGACCACCAGGTGTCAGTGTTATCTGTAGTATAATATTATATAGGGCTATAGATGTAATGTAGAGCAGTGACCACCAGGTGTCAGTATTATCTGTAGTATAATATTATATAGAGCTATAGATGTAATGTAGAGCAGTGACCACCAGGTGTCAGTGTTATCTGTAGTATAATATTATATATAGAGCTATAGATGTAATGTAGTGCAGTGACCACCAGGTGTCAGTGTTATCTGTAGTATAATATTATATAGAGCTATAGATGTAATGTAGAGCAGTGACCACCAGGTGTCAGTGTTATCTGTAGTATAATATTATATAGCGCTATAGATGTAATGTAGTGCAGTGACCACCAGGTGTCAGTGTTATCTGTAGTATAATATTATATAGGGCTATAGATGTAATGTAGTGCAGTGACCACCAGGTGTCAGTGTTATCTGTAGTATAATATTATATAGGGCTATAGATGTAATGTAGTGCAGTGACCACCAGGTGTCAGTGTTATCTGTAGTATAATATTATATAGAGCTATAGATGTAATGTAGTGCAGTGACCACCAGGTGTCAGTGTTATCTGTAGTATAATATTATATAGGGCTATAGATGTAATGTAGTGCAGTGACCACCAGGTGTCAGTGTTATCTGTAGTATAATATTATATAGAGCTATAGATGTAATGTAGTGCAGTGACCACCAGGTGTCAGTGTTATCTGTAGTATAATATTATATAGGGCTATAGATGTAATGTAGTGCAGTGACCACCAGGTGTCAGTGTTATCTGTAGTATAATATTATATATAGGGCTATAGATGTAATGTACTGCAGTGACCACCAGGTGTCAGTGTTATCTGTAGTATAATATTATATAGGGCTATAGATGTATTGTAGTGCATTGACCACCAGGTGTCAGTGTTATCTGTAGTATAATATTATATAGAGCTATAGATGTAATGTACTGCAGTGACCACCAGGTGTCAGTGTTATCTGTAGTATAATATTATATAGAGCTATAGATGTAATGTAGAGCAGTGACCACCAGGTGTCAGTGTTATCTGTAGTATAATATTATATAGGGCTATAGATGTAATGTAGTGCAGTGACCACCAGGTGTCAGTGTTATCTGTAGTATAATATTATATATAGGGCTATAGATGTAATGTAGTGCAGTGACCACCAGGTGTCAGTGTTATCTGTAGTATAATATTATATATAGGGCTATAGATGTAATGTAAAGCAGTGACCACCAGGTGTCAGTGTTATCTGTAGTATAATATTATATAGGGCTATAGATGTAATGTAGTGCAGTGACCACCAGGTGTCAGTGTTATCTGTAGTATAATATTATATAGAGCTATAGATGTAATGTAGTGCAGTGACCACCAGGTGTCAGTGTTATCTGTAGTATAATATTATATAGGGCTATAGATGTAATGTAGTGCAGTGACCACCAGGTGTCAGTGTTATCTGTAGTATAATATTATATAGAGCTATAGATGTAATGTAGAGCAGTGACCACCAGGTGTCAGTGTTATCTGTAGTATAATATTATATAGAGCTATAGATGTAATGTAGTGCAGTGACCACCAGGTGTCAGTGTATTCTGTAGTATAATATTATATAGGGCTATAGATGTAATGTAGTGCAGTGACCACCAGTTGTCAGTGTTATCTGTAGTATAATATTATATATAGGGCTATAGATGTAATGTAGTGCAGTGACCACCAGGTGTCAGTGTTATCTGCAGTATAATATTGTATAGAGCTATAGATGTATTGTAGTGCAGTGACCACCAGGTGTCAGTGTTATCTGTAGTATAAAATTATATAGAGCTATAGATGTAATGTAGAGCAGTGACCACCAGGTGTCAGTGTTATCTGTAGTATAATATTGTATAGAGCTATAGATGTATTGTAGTGCAGTGACCACCAGGTATCAGTGTTATCTGTAGTATAATATTATATAGGGCTGTAGATGTAATGTAGTGCAGTGACCACCAGGTGTCAGTGTTATCTGTAGTATAATATTATATTGGACTATAGATGTAATGTAGTGCAGTGACCACCAGGTGTCAGTGTTATCTGTAGTATAATATTATATAGAGCTATAGATGTAATGTAGTGCAGTGACCACCAGGTGTCAGTGTTATCTGTAGTATAATATTATATAGGGCTGTGGATGTAATGTACTGCAGTGACCACCAGGTGTCAGTGTTATCTGTAGTATAATATTATATAGGGCTATAGATGTAATGTAGAGCAGTGACTACCAGGTGTCAGTGTTATCTGTAGTATAATATTATATAGGGCTATAGATGTAATGTAGTGCAGTGACCACCAGGTGTCAGTGTTATCTGTAGTATAATATTATATAGGGCTATAGATGTAATGTACTGCAGTGACCACCAGGTGTCAGTGTTATCTGTAGTATAATATTATATAGGGCTATAGATGTAATGTAGTGCAGTGACCACCAGGTGTCAGTGTTATCTGTAGTATAATATTATATAGAGCTATAGATGTAATGTAGTGCAGTGACCACCAGGTGTCAGTGTTATCTGTAGTATAATATTATATAGGGCTATAGATGTAATGTAGTGCAGTGACCACCAGGTGTCAGTGTTATCTGTAGTATAATATTATATAGGGCTATAGATGTAATGTAGTGCAGTGACCACCAGGTGTCAGTGTTATCTGTAGTATAATATTATATTGGACTATAGATGTAATGTAGTGCAGTGACCACCAGGTGTTAGTGTTATCTGTAGTATAATATTATATATAGAGCTGTATATGTAATGTAGTGCAGTGACCACCAGGTGTCAGTGTTATCTGTAGTATAATATGATATAGGGCTGTAGATGTAATGTAGTGCAGTGACCACCAGGTGTCAGTGTTATCTGTAGTATAATATTATATAGAGCTATAGATGTAATGTAGTGCAGTGACCACCAGGTGTCAGTGTTATCTGTAGTATAATATTATATATAGGGCTATAGATGTAATGTAGTGCAGTGACCACCAGGTGTCAGTGTTATCTGTAGTATAATATTATATAGAGCTATAGATGTAATGTAGTGCAGTGACCACCAGGTGTTAGTGTTATCTGTAGTATAATATTGTATAGAGCTATAGATGTATTGTAGTGCAGTGACCACCAGGTGTCAGTGTTATCTGTAGTATAATATTATATAGGGCTATAGATGTAATGTAGTGCAGTGACCACCAGGTGTCAGTGTTATCTGTAGTATAATATGATATAGGGCTGTAGATGTAATGTAGTGCAGTGACCACCAGGTGTCAGTGTTATCTGTAGTATAATATTTTATAGAGCTATAGATGTAATGTAGTGCAGTGACCACCAGGTGTCAGTGTTATCTGTAGTATAATATTATATAGAGCTATAGATGTAATGTAGAGCAGTTACCACCAGGTGTCAGTGTTATCTGTAGTATAATATTATATATAGGGCTATAGATGTAATGTAGTGCAGTGACCACCAGGTGTCAGTGTTATCTGCAGTATAATATTATATATAGGGCTATAGATGTAATGTAGTGCAGTGACCACCAGGTGTCAGTGTTATCTGCAGTATAATATTATATATAGGGCTATAGATGTAATGTAGTGCAGTGACCACCAGGTGTCAGTGTTATCTGTAGTATAATATTATATAGAGCTATAGATGTAATGTAGTGCAGTGACCACCAGGTGTCAGTGTTATCTGTAGTATAATATTATATAGAGCTATAGATGTAATGTAGTGCAGTGACCACCAGGTGTCAGTGTTATCTGTAGTATAATATTATATAGAGCTATAGATGTAATGTAGAGCAGTGACCACCAGGTGTCAGTGTTATCTGTAGTATAATATTATATAGGGCTGTAGATGTAATGTAGTGCAGTGACCACCAGGTGTCAGTGTTATCTGTAGTATAATATTATATAGGGCTATAGATGTAATGTAGTGCAGTGACCACCAGGTGTCAGTGTTATCTGCAGTATAATATTATATAGAGCTATAGATGTAATGTAGTGCAGTGACCACCAGGTGTCAGTGTTATCTGTAGTATAATATTATATAGGGCTATAGATGTAATGTAGTGCAGTGACCACCAGGTGTCAGTGTTATCTGTAGTATAATATTATATAGGGCTATAGATGTAATGTAGTGCAGTGACCACCAGGTGTCAGTGTTATCTGTAGTATAATATTATATAGGGCTATAGATGTAATGTACTGCAGTGACCACCAGGTGTCAGTGTTATCTGTAGTATAATATTATATAGAGCTATAGATGTAATGTAGAGCAGTGACCACCAGGTGTCAGTGTTATCTGTAGTATAATATTATATAGAGCTATAGATGTAATGTACTGCAGTGACAACCAGGTGTCAGTGTTATCTGTAGTATAATATTATATAGAGCTATAGATGTAATGTAGTGCAGTGACCACCAGGTGTCAGTGTATTCTGTAGTATAATATTATATAGGGCTATAGATGTAATGTAGTGCAGTGACCACCAGGTGTCAGTGTTATCTGTAGTATAATATTATATATAGAGCTATAGATGTAATGTAGTGCAGTGACCAACAGGTGTCAGTGTTATCTGTAGTATAATATTATATAGAGCTATAGATGTAATGTAGTGCAGTGACCACCAGGTGTCAGTGTTATCTGTAGTATAATATTATATAGAGCTATAGATGTAATGTAGTGCAGTGACCACCAGGTGTCAGTGTTATCTGTAGTATAATATTATATAGAGCTATAGATGTAATGTAGTGCAGTGACCACCAGGTGTCAGTGTTATCTGCAGTATAATATTATATATAGGGCTATAGATGTAATGTAGTGCAGTGACCACCAGGTGTCAGTGTTATCTGTAGTATAATATTATATAGAGCTATAGATGTAATGTAGAGCAGTGACCACCAGGTGTCAGTGTTATCTGTAGTATAATATTATATAGGGCTATAGATGTAATGTAGTGCAGTGACCACCAGGTGTCAGTGTTATCTGTAGTATAATATTATATAGAGCTATAGATGTAATGTACTGCAGTGACAACCAGGTGTCAGTGTTATCTGTAGTATAATATTATATAGGGCTATAGATGTAATGTAGTGCAGTGACCACCAGTTGTCAGTGTTATCTGTAGTATAATATTATATATAGGGCTATAGATGTAATGTAGTGCAGTGACCACCAGGTGTCAGTGTTATCTGCAGTATAATATTGTATAGAGCTATAGATGTATTGTAGTGCAGTGACCACCAAGTGTCAGTGTTATCTGTAGTATAATATTATATAGGGCTATAGATGTAATGTAGTGCAGTGACCACCAGTTGTCAGTGTTATCTGTAGTATAATATTATATATAGGGCTATAGATGTAATGTAGTGCAGTGACCACCAGGTGTCAGTGTTATCTGCAGTATAATATTGTATAGAGCTATAGATGTATTGTAGTGCAGTGACCACCAGGTGTCAGTGTTATCTGTAGTATAATATTATATAGAGCTATAGATGTAATGTAGAGCAGTGACCACCAGGTGTCAGTGTTATCTGTAGTATAATATTGTATAGAGCTATAGATGTATTGTAGTGCAGTGACCACCAGGTATCAGTGTTATCTGTAGTATAATATTATATAGGGCTGTAGATGTAATGTAGTGCAGTGACCACCAGGTGTCAGTGTTATCTGTAGTATAATATTATATTGGACTATAGATGTAATGTAGTGCAGTGACCACCAGGTGTCAGTGTTATCTGTAGTATAATATTATATAGAGCTATAGATGTAATGTAGTGCAGTGACCACCAGGTGTCAGTGTTATCTGTAGTATAATATTATATAGAGCTATAGATGTAATGTAGTGCAGTGACCACCAGGTGTCAGTGTTATCTGTAGTATAATATTATATATAGAGCTATAGATGTAATGTAGTGCAGTGACCAACAGGTGTCAGTGTTATCTGTAGTATAATATTATATAGAGCTATAGATGTAATGTAGTGCAGTGACCACCAGGTGTCAGTGTTATCTGTAGTATAATATTATATAGAGCTATAGATGTAATGTAGTGCAGTGACCACCAGGTGTCAGTGTTATCTGTAGTATAATATTATATAGAGCTATAGATGTAATGTAGTGCAGTGACCACCAGGTGTCAGTGTTATCTGCAGTATAATATTATATATAGGGCTATAGATGTAATGTAGTGCAGTGACCACCAGGTGTCAGTGTTATCTGTAGTATAATATTATATAGAGCTATAGATGTAATGTAGAGCAGTGACCACCAGGTGTCAGTGTTATCTGTAGTATAATATTATATAGGGCTATAGATGTAATGTAGTGCAGTGACCACCAGGTGTCAGTGTTATCTGTAGTATAATATTATATAGAGCTATAGATGTAATGTACTGCAGTGACAACCAGGTGTCAGTGTTATCTGTAGTATAATATTATATAGGGCTATAGATGTAATGTAGTGCAGTGACCAACAGTTGTCAGTGTTATCTGTAGTATAATATTATATATAGGGCTATAGATGTAATGTAGTGCAGTGACCACCAGGTGTCAGTGTTATCTGCAGTATAATATTGTATAGAGCTATAGATGTATTGTAGTGCAGTGACCACCAAGTGTCAGTGTTATCTGTAGTATAATATTATATAGGGCTATAGATGTAATGTAGTGCAGTGACCACCAGTTGTCAGTGTTATCTGTAGTATAATATTATATATAGGGCTATAGATGTAATGTAGTGCAGTGACCACCAGGTGTCAGTGTTATCTGCAGTATAATATTGTATAGAGCTATAGATGTATTGTAGTGCAGTGACCACCAGGTGTCAGTGTTATCTGTAGTATAATATTATATAGAGCTATAGATGTAATGTAGAGCAGTGACCACCAGGTGTCAGTGTTATCTGTAGTATAATATTGTATAGAGCTATAGATGTATTGTAGTGCAGTGACCACCAGGTATCAGTGTTATCTGTAGTATAATATTATATAGGGCTGTAGATGTAATGTAGTGCAGTGACCACCAGGTGTCAGTGTTATCTGTAGTATAATATTATATTGGACTATAGATGTAATGTAGTGCAGTGACCACCAGGTGTCAGTGTTATCTGTAGTATAATATTATATAGAGCTATAGATGTAATGTAGTGCAGTGACCACCAGGTGTCAGTGTTATCTGTAGTATAATATTATATAGAGCTATAGATGTAATGTAGTGCAGTGACCACCAGGTGTCAGTGTTATCTGTAGTATAATATTATATAGGGCTGTGGATGTAATGTACTGCAGTGACCACCAGGTGTCAGTGTTATCTGTAGTATAATATTATATAGGGCTATAGATGTAATGTAGAGCAGTGACCACCAGGTGTCAGTGTTATCTGTAGTATAATATTATATATAGAGCAATAGATGTAATGTAGTGCAGTGACCACCAGGTGTCAGTGTTATCTGTAGTATAATATTATATAGGGCTATAGATGTAATGTAGTGCAGTGACCACCAGGTGTCAGTGTTATCTGTAGTATAATATTATATAGGGCTATAGATGTAATGTAGTGCAGTGACCACCAGGTGTCAGTGTTATCTGTAGTATAATATTATATTGGACTATAGATGTAATGTAGTGCAGTGACCACCAGGTGTTAGTGTTATCTGTAGTATAATATTATATATAGAGCTGTATATGTAATGTAGTGCAGTGACCACCAGGTGTCAGTGTTATCTGTAGTATAATATGATATAGGGCTGTAGATGTAATGTAGTGCAGTGACCACCAGGTGTCAGTGTTATCTGTAGTATAATATTATATAGAGCTATAGATGTAATGTAGTGCAGTGACCACCAGGTGTCAGTGTTATCTGTAGTATAATATTATATAGAGCTATAGATGTAATGTAGTGCAGTGACCACCAGGTGTCAGTGTTATCTGTAGTATAATATTATATATAGGGCTATAGATGTAATGTAGTGCAGTGACCACCAGGTGTCAGTGTTATCTGTAGTATAATATTATATAGAGCTATAGATGTAATGTAGTGCAGTGACCACCAGGTGTTAGTGTTATCTGTAGTATAATATTGTATAGAGCTATAGATGTATTGTAGTGCAGTGACCACCAGGTGTCAGTGTTATCTGTAGTATAATATTATATAGGGCTATAGATGTAATGTAGTGCAGTGACCACCAGGTGTCAGTGTTATCTGTAGTATAATATTATATAGAGCTATAGATGTAATGTAGTGCAGTGACCACCAGGTGTCAGTGTTATCTGTAGTATAATATTATATAGGGCTGTAGATGTAATGTAGTGCAGTGACCACCAGGTGTCAGTGTTATCTATAGTATAATATTTTATAGAGCTATAGATGTAATGTAGTGCAGTGACCACGAGGTGTCAGTGTTATCTGTAGTATAATATTATATAGAGCTATAGATGTAATGTAGAGCAGTTACCACCAGGTGTCAGTGTTATCTGTAGTATAATATTATATATAGGGCTATAGATGTAATGTAGTGCAGTGACCACCAGGTGTCAGTGTTATCTGCAGTATAATATTATATATAGGGCTATAGATGTAATGTAGTGCAGTGACCACCAGGTGTCAGTGTTATCTGCAGTATAATATTATATATAGGGCTATAGATGTAATGTAGTGCAGTGACCACCAGGTGTCAGTGTTATCTGTAGTATAATATTATATAGAGCTATAGATGTAATGTAGTGCAGTGACCACCAGGTGTCAGTGTTATCTGTAGTATAATATTATATAGAGCTATAGATGTAATGTAGTGCAGTGACCACCAGGTGTCAGTGTTATCTGTAGTATAATATTATATAGAGCTATAGATGTAATGTAGAGCAGTGACCACCAGGTGTCAGTGTTATCTGTAGTATAATATTATATAGGGCTGTAGATGTAATGTAGTGCAGTGACCACCAGGTGTCAGTGTTATCTGTAGTATAATATTATATAGAGCTATAGATGTAATGTAGAGCAGTGACCACCAGGTGTCAGTGTTATCTGTTGTATAATATTATATAGAGCTATAGATGTAATGTAGTGCAGTGACCACCAGGTGTCAGTGTTATCTGTAGTATAATATTATATATAGAGCTGTAGATGTAATGTAGTGCAGTGACCAACAGGTGTCAGTGTTATCTGTAGTATAATATTATATAGAGCTATAGATGTAATGTAGTGCAGTGACCACCAGGTGTCAGTGTTATCTGTAGTATAATATTATATAGAGCTATAGATGTAATGTAGTGCAGTGACCACCAGGTGTCAGTGTTATCTGTAGTATAATATTATATAGAGCTATAGATGTAATGTAGTGCAGTGACCACCAGGTGTCAGTGTTATCTGCAGTATAATATTATATATAGGGCTATAGATGTAATGTAGTGCAGTGACCACCAGGTGTCAGTGTTATCTGTAGTATAATATTATATAGAGCTATAGATGTAATGTAGAGCAGTGACCACCAGGTGTCAGTGTTATCTGTAGTATAATATTATATAGGGCTATAGATGTAATGTACTGCAGTGACAACCAGGTGTCAGTGTTATCTGTAGTATAATATTATATAGGGCTATAGATGTAATGTAGTGCAGTGACCACCAGGTGTCAGTGTTATCTGTAGTATAATATTATATAGGGCTATAGATGTAATGTAGTGCAGTGACCACCAGGTGTCAGTGTTATCTGTAGTATAATATTATATAGGGCTATAGATGTAATGTAGTGCAGTGACCACCAGGTGTCAGTGTTATCTGCAGTATAATATTATATAGGGCTATAGATGTAATGTAGTGCAGTGACCACCAGGTGTCAGTGTTATCTGCAGTATAATATTATATATAGGGCTATAGATGTAATGTAGTGCAGTGACCACCAGGTTTCAGTGTTATCTGTAGTATAATATTATATATAGGGCTATAGATGTAATGTAGTGCAGTGACCACCAGGTGTTAGTGTTATCTGTAGTATAATATTATATAGAGCTATAGATGTAATGTACTGCAGTGACCACCAGGTGTCAGTGTTATCTGTAGTATAATATTATATAGAGCTATAGATGTAATGTAGAGCAGTGACCACCAGGTGTCAGTGTTATCTGTAGTATAATATTATATAGAGCTATAGATGTAATGTAGTGCAGTGACCACCAGGTGTCAGTGTATTCTGTAGTATAATATTATATAGGGCTATAGATGTAATGTAGTGCAGTGACCACCAGGTGTCAGTGTTATCTGTAGTATAATATTATATAGGGCTACAGATGTAATGTAGTGCAGTGACCACCAGGTGTCAGTGTTATCTGTAGTATAATATTATATAGCGCCATAGATGTAATGTAGTGCAGTGACCACCAGGTGTCAGTGTTATCTGTAGTATAATATTATATAGGGCTATAGATGTAATGTAGTGCAGTGACCACCAGGTGTCAGTGTTATCTGTAGTATAATATTATATAGGGCTGTGGATGTAATGTAGTGCAGTGACCACCAGGTGTCAGTGTTATCTGTAGTATAATATTATATAGAGCTATAGATGTAATGTAGTGCAGTGACCACCAGGTGTCAGTGTTATTTGTAGTATAATATTATATAGTGCTATAGATGTAATGTAGTGCAGTGACCACCACGTGTCAGTGTTATCTGTAGTATAATATTATATAGTGCTATAGATGTAATGTAGTGCAGTGACCACCAGGTGTCAGTGTTATCTGTAGTATAATATTGTATATAGGGCTATAGATGTAATGTAGAGCAGTGACCACCAGGTGTCAGTGTTATCTGTAGTATAATATTATATAGAGCTATAGATGTATTGTAGTGCAGTGACCACCAGGTGTCAGTGTTATCTGTAGTATAATATTATATATAGGGCTGTAGATGTAATGTAGTGCAGTGACCACCAGGTGTCAGTGTTATCTGTAGTATAATATTATATAGAGCTATAGATGTAATGTAGAGCAGTGACCACCAGGTGTCAGTGTTATCTGTAGTATAATATTATATAGAGCTATAGATGTAATGTAGTGCAGTGACCACCAGGTGTCAGTGTTATCTGTAGTATAATATTATATAGAGCTATAGATGTAATGTAGTGCAGTGACCACCAGGTGTCAGTGTTATCTGTAGTATAATATTATATTGGACTATAGATGTAATGTAGTGCAGTGACCACCAGGTGTCAGTGTTATCTGTAGTATAATATTATATAGAGCTATAGATGTAATGTACTGCAGTGACCACCAGTTGTCAGTGTTATCTGTAGTATCATATTATATATAGGGCTATAGATGTAATGTAGAGCAGTGACCACCAGGTGTCAGTGTTATCTGCAGTATAATATTATGTATAGGGCTATAGATGTAATGTAGTGCAGTGACCACCAGTTGTCAGTGTTATCTGTAGTATAATATTATATATAGAGCTATAGATGTAATGTAGTGCAGTGACCACCAGGTGTCAGTGTTATCTGTAGTATAATATTATATAGAGCTATAGATGTAATGTACTGCAGTGACCACCAGGTGTCAGTGTTATCTGTAGTATAATATTATATAGAGCTATAGATGTAATGTAGAGCAGTGACCACCAGGTGTCAGTGTTATCTGTAGTATAATATTATATGGAGCTATAGATGTAATGTAGTGCAGTGACCACCAGGTGTCAGTGTTATCTGTAGTATAATATTATATAGGGCTATAGATGTAATGTAGAGCAGTGACCACCAGGTGTCAGTGTTATCTGTAGTATAATATTATATAGAGCTATAGATGTAATGTAGTGCAGTGACCACCAGGTGTCAGTGTTATCTGTAGTATAATATTATATAGAGCTATAGATGTAATGTTGTGCAGTGACCACCAGGTGTCAGTGTTATCTGTAGTATAATATTATATGGAGCTATAGATGTAATGTAGTGCAGTGACCACCAGGTGTCAGTGTTATCTGTAGTATAATATTATATGGAGCTAAAGATGTAATGTAGTGCAGTGACCACCAGGTGTCAGTGTTATCTGTAGTATAATATTATATAGAGCTATAGATGTAATGTACTGCAGTGACCACCAGGTGTCAGTGTTATCTGTAGTATAATATTATATAGAGCTATAGATGTAATGTAGAGCAGTGACCACCAGGTGTCAGTGTTATCTGTTGTATAATATTATATAGAGCTATAGATGTAATGTAGTGCAGTGACCACCAGGTGTCACTGTTATCTGTAGTATAATATTATATATAGAGCTGTAGATGTAATGTAGTGCAGTGACCAACAGGTGTCAGTGTTATCTGTAGTATAATATTATATAGAGCTATAGATGTAATGTAGTGCAGTGACCACCAGGTGTCAGTGTTATCTGTAGTATAATATTATATAGAGCTATAGATGTAATGTAGTGCAGTGACCACCAGGTGTCAGTGTTATCTGTAGTATAATATTATATAGAGCTATAGATGTAATGTAGTGCAGTGACCACCAGGTGTCAGTGTTATCTGCAGTATAATATTATATATAGGGCTATAGATGTAATGTAGTGCAGTGACCACCAGGTGTCAGTGTTATCTGTAGTATAATATTATATAGAGCTATAGATGTAATGTAGAGCAGTGACCACCAGGTGTCAGTGTTATCTGTAGTATAATATTATATAGGGCTATAGATGTAATGTACTGCAGTGACAACCAGGTGTCAGTGTTATCTGTAGTATAATATTATATAGGGCTATAGATGTAATGTAGTGCAGTGACCACCAGGTGTCAGTGTTATCTGTAGTATAATATTATATAGGGCTATAGATGTAATGTAGTGCAGTGACCACCAGTTGTCAGTGTTATCTGTAGTATAATATTATATATAGAGCTATAGATGTAATGTAGTGCAGTGACCACCAGGTGTCAGTGTTATCTGTAGTATAATATTATATAGAGCTATAGATGTAATGTACTGCAGTGACCACCAGGTGTCAGTGTTATCTGTAGTATAATATTATATAGAGCTATAGATGTAATGTAGAGCAGTGACCACCAGGTGTCAGTGTTATCTGTAGTATAATATTATATGGAGCTATAGATGTAATGTAGTGCAGTGACCACCAGGTGTCAGTGTTATCTGTAGTATAATATTATATAGGGCTATAGATGTAATGTAGAGCAGTGACCACCAGGTGTCAGTGTTATCTGTAGTATAATATTATATAGAGCTATAGATGTAATGTAGTGCAGTGACCACCAGGTGTCAGTGTTATCTGTAGTATAATATTATATAGAGCTATAGATGTAATGTAGTGCAGTGACCACCAGGTGTCAGTGTTATCTGTAGTATAATATTATATGGAGCTATAGATGTAATGTAGTGCAGTGACCACCAGGTGTCAGTGTTATCTGTAGTATAATATTATATGGAGCTATAGATGTAATGTAGTGCAGTGACCACCAGGTGTCAGTGTTATCTGTAGTATAATATTATATGGAGCTATAGATGTAATGTAGTGCAGTGACCACCAGGTGTCAGTGTTATCTGTAGTATAATATTATATAGAGCTATAGATGTAATGTAGTGCAGTGACCACCAGGTGTCAGTGTTATCTGTAGTATAATATTATATATAGAGCTGTAGATGTAATGTAGTGCAGTGACCAACAGGTGTCAGTGTTATCTGTAGTATAATATTATATAGAGCTATAGATGTAATGTAGTGCAGTGACCACCAGGTGTCAGTGTTATCTGTAGTATAATATTATATAGAGCTATAGATGTAATGTAGTGCAGTGACCACCAGGTGTCAGTGTTATCTGTAGTATAATATTATATAGAGCTATAGATGTAATGTAGTGCAGTGACCACCAGGTGTCAGTGTTATCTGCAGTATAATATTATATATAGGGCTATAGATGTAATGTAGTGCAGTGACCACCAGGTGTCAGTGTTATCTGCAGTATAATATTATATAGGGCTATAGATGTAATGTAGTGCAGTGACCACCAGGTGTCAGTGTTATCTGCAGTATAATATTATATATAGGGCTATAGATGTAATGTAGTGCAGTGACCACCAGGTTTCAGTGTTATCTGTAGTATAATATTATATATAGGGCTATAGATGTAATGTAGTGCAGTGACCACCAGGTGTTAGTGTTATCTGTAGTATAATATTATATAGAGCTATAGATGTAATGTACTGCAGTGACCACCAGGTGTCAGTGTTATCTGTAGTATAATATTATATAGAGCTATAGATGTAATGTAGAGCAGTGACCACCAGGTGTCAGTGTTATCTGTAGTATAATATTATATAGAGCTATAGATGTAATGTAGTGCAGTGACCACCAGGTGTCAGTGTATTCTGTAGTATAATATTATATAGGGCTATAGATGTAATGTAGTGCAGTGACCACCAGGTGTCAGTGTTATCTGTAGTATAATATTATATAGGGCTACAGATGTAATGTAGTGCAGTGACCACCAGGTGTCATTGTTATCTGTAGTATAATATTATATAGCGCCATAGATGTAATGTAGTGCAGTGACCACCAGGTGTCAGTGTTATCTGTAGTATAATATTATATAGGGCTATAGATGTAATGTAGTGCAGTGACCACCAGGTGTCAGTGTTATCTGTAGTATAATATTATATAGGGCTGTGGATGTAATGTAGTGCAGTGACCACCAGGTGTCAGTGTTATCTGTAGTATAATATTATATAGAGCTATAGATGTAATGTAGTGCAGTGACCACCAGGTGTCAGTGTTATTTGTAGTATAATATTATATAGTGCTATAGATGTAATGTAGTGCAGTGACCACCAGGTGTCAGTGTTATCTGTAGTATAATATTATATAGAGCTATAGATGTAATGTACTGCAGTGACCACCAGGTGTCAGTGTTATCTGTAGTATAATATTGTATATAGGGCTATAGATGTAATGTAGAGCAGTGACCACCAGGTGTCAGTGTTATCTGTAGTATAATATTATATAGAGCTATAGATGTATTGTAGTGCAGTGACCACCAGGTGTCAGTGTTATCTGTAGTATAATATTATATATAGGGCTGTAGATGTAATGTAGTGCAGTGACCACCAGGTGTCAGTGTTATCTGTAGTATAATATTATATAGAGCTATAGATGTAATGTAGAGCAGTGACCACCAGGTGTCAGTGTTATCTGTAGTATAATATTATATAGAGCTATAGATGTAATGTAGTGCAGTGACCACCAGGTGTCAGTGTTATCTGTAGTATAATATTATATAGAGCTATAGATGTAATGTAGTGCAGTGACCACCAGGTGTCAGTGTTATCTGTAGTATAATATTATATTGGACTATAGATGTAATGTAGTGCAGTGACCACCAGGTGTCAGTGTTATCTGTAGTATAATATTATATAGAGCTATAGATGTAATGTACTGCAGTGACCACCAGTTGTCAGTGTTATCTGTAGTATCATATTATATATAGGGCTATAGATGTAATGTAGAGCAGTGACCACCAGGTGTCAGTGTTATCTGCAGTATAATATTATGTATAGGGCTATAGATGTAATGTAGTGCAGTGACCACCAGTTGTCAGTGTTATCTGTAGTATAATATTATATATAGAGCTATAGATGTAATGTAGTGCAGTGACCACCAGGTGTCAGTGTTATCTGTAGTATAATATTATATAGAGCTATAGATGTAATGTACTGCAGTGACCACCAGGTGTCAGTGTTATCTGTAGTATAATATTATATAGAGCTATAGATGTAATGTAGAGCAGTGACCACCAGGTGTCAGTGTTATCTGTAGTATAATATTATATGGAGCTATAGATGTAATGTAGTGCAGTGACCACCAGGTGTCAGTGTTATCTGTAGTATAATATTATATAGGGCTATAGATGTAATGTAGAGCAGTGACCACCAGGTGTCAGTGTTATCTGTAGTATAATATTATATAGAGCTATAGATGTAATGTAGTGCAGTGACCACCAGGTGTCAGTGTTATCTGTAGTATAATATTATATAGAGCTATAGATGTAATGTAGAGCAGTGACCACCAGGTGTCAGTGTTATCTGTAGTATAATATTATATAGAGCTATAGATGTAATGTACTGCAGTGACCACCAGGTGTCAGTGTTATCTGTAGTATAATATTATATAGGGCTATAGATGTAATGTAGAGCAGTGACCACCAGGTGTCAGTGTTATCTGTAGTATAATATTATATTGGACTATAGATGTAATGTAGTGCAGTGACCACCAGGTGTCAGTGTTATCTGTAGTATAATATTATATAGAGCTATAGATGTAATGTACTGCAGTGACCACCAGGTGTCAGTGTTATCTGTAGTATAATATTATATAGAGCTATAGATGTAATGTACTGCAGTGACCACCAGGTGTCAGTGTTATCTGTAGTATAATATTATATTGGACTATAGATGTAATGTAGTGCAGTGACCACCAGGTGTCAGTGTTATCTGTAGTATAATATTATATAGAGCTATAGATGTAATGTAGTGCAGTGACCACCAGGTGTCAGTGTTATCTGTAGTATAATATTATATAGAGCTATAGATGTAATGTACTGCAGTGACCACCAGGTGTCAGTGTTATCTGTAGTATAATATTATATAGAGCTATAGATGTAATGTACTGCAGTGACCACCAGGTGTCAGTGCTATCTGTAGTATAATATTATATAGGGCTATAGATGTAATGTAGTGCAGTGACCACCAGGTGTCAGTGTTATCTGTAGTATAATATTATATATAGGGCTATAGATGTAATGTACTGCAGTGACCACCAGGTGTCAGTGTTATCTGTAGTATAATATTATATAGAGCTATAGATGTAATGTAGTGCAGTGACCACCAGGTGTCAGTGTTATCTGTAGTATAATATTGTATAGAGCTATAGATGTAATGTAGTGCAGTGACCACCAGGTGTCAGTGTTATCTGTAGTATAATATTATTTAGGGCTATAGATGTAATGTAGTGCAGTGACCACCAGGTGTCAGTGTTATCTGTAGTATAATATTATATAGAGCTATAGATGTAATGTAGAGCAGTGACCACCAGGTGTCAGTGTTATCTGTAGTATAATATTATATATAGGGCTATAGATGTAATGTAGTGCAGTGACCACCAGGTGTCAGTGTTATCTGTAGTATAATATTATATATAGGGCTATAGATGTAATGTACTGCAGTGACCACCAGGTGTCAGTGTTATCTGTAGTACAATATTATATTGGACTATAGATGTAATGTAGTGCAGTGACCACCAGGTGTCAGTGTTATCTGTAGTATAATATTATATAGAGCTATAGATGTAATGTACTGCAGTGACCACCAGGTGTCAGTGTTATCTGTAGTATAATATTATATAGAGCTATAGATGTAATGTAGTGCAGTGACCACCAGGTGTCAGTGTTATCTGCAGTATAATATTATATATAGGGCTATAGATGTAATGTAGTGCAGTGACCACCAGGTGTCAGTGTTATCTGCAGTATAATATTATATATAGGGCTATAGATGTAATGTAGTGCAGTGACCACCAGGTGTCAGTGTTATCTGTAGTATAATATTATATAGAGCTATTGATGTAATGTAGTGCAGTGACCACCAGGTGTCAGTGTTATCTGTAGTATAATATTATATAGAGCTATAGATGTAATGTAGTGCAGTGACCACCAGGTGTCAGTGTTATCTGTAGTATAATATTATATAGAGCTATAGATGTAATGTAGAGCAGTGACCACCAGGTGTCAGTGTTATCTGTAGTATAATATTATATAGGGCTGTAGATGTAATGTAGTGCAGTGACCACCAGGTGTCAGTGTTATCTGTAGTATAATATTATATAGAGCTATAGATGTAATGTAGAGCAGTGACCACCAGGTGTCAGTGTTATCTGTTGTATAATATTATATAGAGCTATAGATGTAATGTAGTGCAGTGACCACCAGGTGTCAGTGTTATCTGTAGTATAATATTATATAGAGCTATAGATGTAATGTAGTGCAGTGACCACCAGGTGTCAGTGTTATCTGTTGTATAATATTATATAGAGCTATAGATGTAATGTAGTGCAGTGACCACCAGGTGTCAGTGTTATCTGTAGTATAATATTATATAGGGCTATAGATGTAATGTAGTGCAGTGACCACCAGGTGTCAGTGTTATCTGTAGTATAATATTATATAGGGCTATAGATGTAATGTAGTGCAGTGACCACCAGGTGTCAGTGTTATCTGTAGTATAATATTATATAGGGCTATAGATGTAATGTAGTGCAGTGACCACCAGGTGTCAGTGTTATCTGCAGTATAATATTATATAGGGCTATAGATGTAATGTAGAGCAGTGACCACCAGGTGTCAGTGTTATCTGTAGTATAATATTATATAGAGCTATAGATGTAATGTAGAGCAGTGACCACCAGGTGTCAGTGTTATCTGTAGTATAATATTATATAGAGCTATAGATGTAATGTAGTGCAGTGACCACCAGGTGTCAGTGTTATCTGTAGTATAATATTATATATAGAGCTATAGATGTAATGTAGTGCAGTGACCAACAGGTGTCAGTGTTATCTGTAGTATAATATTATATAGAGCTATAGATGTAATGTAGTGCAGTGACCACCAGGTGTCAGTGTTATCTGTAGTATAATATTATATAGAGCTATAGATGTAATGTAGTGCAGTGACCACCAGGTGTCAGTGTTATCTGTAGTATAATATTATATAGAGCTATAGATGTAATGTAGTGCAGTGACCACCAGGTGTCAGTGTTATCTGCAGTATAATATTATATATAGGGCTATAGATGTAATGTAGTGCAGTGACCACCAGGTGTCAGTGTTATCTGTAGTATAATATTATATAGAGCTATAGATGTAATGTAGAGCAGTGACCACCAGGTGTCAGTGTTATCTGTAGTATAATATTATATAGGGCTATAGATGTAATGTAGTGCAGTGACCACCAGGTGTCAGTGTTATCTGTAGTATAATATTATATAGAGCTATAGATGTAATGTAGTGCAGTGACCACCAGGTGTCAGTGTTATCTGCAGTATAATATTATATATAGGGCTATAGATGTAATGTAGTGCAGTGACCACCAGGTGTCAGTGTTATCTGTAGTATAATATTATATAGAGCTATAGATGTAATGTAGAGCAGTGACCACCAGGTGTCAGTGTTATCTGTAGTATAATATTATATAGGGCTATAGATGTAATGTAGAGCAGTGACCACCAGGTGTCAGTGTTATCTGTAGTATAATATTATATAGGGCTATAGATGTAATGTAGTGCAGTGACCACCAGGTGTCAGTGTTATCTGTAGTATAATATTATATAGGGCTATAGATGTAATGTAGTGCAGTGACCACCAGGTGTCAGTGTTATCTGCAGTATAATATTATATAGGGCTATAGATGTAATGTAGTGCAGTGACCACCAGGTGTCAGTGTTATCTGTAGTATAATATTATATATAGGGCTATAGATGTAATGTAGTGCAGTGACCACCAGGTTTCAGTGTTATCTGTAGTATAATATTATATATAGGGCTATAGATGTAATGTAGTGCAGTGACCACCAGGTGTTAGTGTTATCTGTAGTATAATATTATATAGAGCTATAGATGTAATGTAGTGCAGTGACCACCAGGTGTCAGTGTTATCTGTAGTATAATATTATATAGAGCTATAGATGTAATGTAGTGCAGTGACCACCAGGTGTCAGTGTATTCTGTAGTATAATATTATATAGGGCTATAGATGTAATGTAGTGCAGTGACCACCAGGTGTCAGTGTTATCTGTAGTATAATATTATATAGGGCTACAGATGTAATGTAGTGCAGTGACCACCAGGTGTCAGTGTTATCTGTAGTATAATATTATATAGCGCCATAGATGTAATGTAGTGCAGTGACCACCAGGTGTCAGTGTTATCTGTAGTATAATATTATATAGGGCTATAGATGTAATGTAGTGCAGTGACCACCAGGTGTCAGTGTTATCTGTAGTATAATATTATATAGGGCTGTGGATGTAATGTAGTGCAGTGACCACCAGGTGTCAGTGTTATTTGTAGTATAATATTATATAGTGCTATAGATGTAATGTAGTGCAGTGACCACCAGGTGTCAGTGTTATCTGTAGTATAATATTATATAGAGCTATAGATGTAATGTACTGCAGTGACCACCAGGTGTCAGTGTTATCTGTAGTATAATATTGTATATAGGGCTATAGATGTAATGTAGAGCAGTGACCACCAGGTGTCAGTGTTATCTGTAGTATAATATTATATAGAGCTATAGATGTATTGTAGTGCAGTGACCACCAGGTGTCAGTGTTATCTGTAGTATAATATTATATATCGGGCTGTAGATGTAATGTAGTGCAGTGACCACCAGGTGTCAGTGTTATCTGTAGTATAATATTATATAGAGCTATAGATGTAATGTAGAGCAGTGACCACCAGGTGTCAGTGTTATCTGTAGTATAATAATATATAGAGCTATAGATGTAATGTAGTGCAGTGACCACCAGGTGTCAGTGTTATCTGTAGTATAATATTATATAGAGCTATAGATGTAATGTAGTGCAGTGACCACCAGGTGTCAGTGTTATCTGTAGTATAATATTATATTGGACTATAGTTGTAATGTAGTGCAGTGACCACCAGGTGTCAGTGTTATCTGTAGTATAATATTATATAGAGCTATAGATGTAATGTACTGCAGTGACCACCAGTTGTCAGTGTTATCTGTAGTATAATATTATATATAGGGCTATAGATGTAATGTAGAGCAGTGACCACCAGGTGTCAGTGTTATCTGCAGTATAATATTATGTATAGGGCTATAGATGTAATGTAGTGCAGTGACCACCAGTTGTCAGTGTTATCTGTAGTATAATATTATATATAGAGCTATAGATGTAATGTAGTGCAGTGACCACCAGGTGTCAGTGTTATCTGTAGTATAATATTATATAGAGCTATAGATGTAATGTACTGCAGTGACCACCAGGTGTCACTGTTATCTGTAGTATAATATTATATAGAGCTATAGATGTAATGTAGAGCAGTGACCACCAGGTGTCAGTGTTATCTGTAGTATAATATTATATGGAGCTATAGATGTAATGTAGAGCAGTGACCACCAGGTGTCAGTGTTATCTGTAGTATAATATTATATAGAGCTATAGATGTAATGTAGTGCAGTGACCACCAGGTGTCAGTGTTATCTGTAGTATAATATTATATAGAGCTATAGATGTAATGTAGTGCAGTGACCACCAGGTGTCAGTGTTATCTGTAGTATAATATTATATAGAGCTATAGATGTAATGTAGTGCAGTGACCACCAGGTGTCAGTGTTATCTGCAGTATAATATTATATATAGGGCTATAGATGTAATGTAGTGCAGTGACCACCAGGTGTCAGTGTTATCTGTAGTATAATATTATATAGAGCTATAGATGTAATGTAGAGCAGTGACCACCAGGTGTCAGTGTTATCTGTAGTATAATATTATATAGGGCTATAGATGTAATGTAGTGCAGTGACCACCAGGTGTCAGTGTTATCTGTAGTATAATATTATATAGAGCTATAGATGTAATGTACTGCAGTGACAAACAGGTGTCAGTGTTATCTGTAGTATAATATTATATAGGGCTATAGATGTAATGTAGTGCAGTGACCACCAGGTGTCAGTGTTATCTGTAGTATAATATTATATAGGGCTATAGATGTAATGTAGTGCAGTGACCACCAGGTGTCAGTGTTATCTGTAGTATAATATTATATAGGGCTATAGATGTAATGTAGTGCAGTGACCACCAGGTGTCAGTGTTATCTGCAGTATAATATTATATAGGGCTATAGATGTAATGTAGTGCAGTGACCACCAGGTGTCAGTGTTATCTGTAGTATAATATTATATATAGGGCTATAGATGTAATGTAGTGCAGTGACCACCAGGTGTCAGTGTTATCTGTAGTATAATATTATATTGGACTATAGATGTAATGTAGTGCAGTGACCACCAGGTTTCAGTGTTATCTGTAGTATAATATTATATATAGGGCTATAGATGTAATGTAGTGCAGTGACCACCAGGTGTTAGTGTTATCTGTAGTATAATATTATATAGAGCTATAGATGTAATGTACTGCAGTGACCACCAGGTGTCAGTGTTATCTGTAGTATAATATTATATAGAGCTATAGATGTAATGTAGTGCGGTGACCACCAGGTGTCAGTGTATTCTGTAGTATAATATTATATAGGGCTATAGATGTAATGTAGTGCAGTGACCACCAGGTGTCAGTGTTATCTGTAGTATAATATTATATAGGGCTACAGATGTAATGTAGTGCAGTGACCACCAGGTGTCAGTGTTATCTGTAGTATAATATTATATAGCGCCATAGATGTAATGTAGTGCAGTGACCACCAGGTGTCAGTGTTATCTGTAGTATAATATTATATAGGGCTATAGATGTAATGTAGTGCAGTGACCACCAGGTGTCAGTGTTATCTGTAGTATAATATTATATAGGGCTGTGGATGTAATGTAGTGCAGTGACCACCAGGTGTCAGTGTTATCTGTAGTATAATATTATATAGAGCTATAGATGTAATGTAGTGCAGTGACCACCAGGTGTCAGTGTTATCTGTAGTATAATATTATATAGAGCTATAGATGTATTGTAGTGCAGTGACCACCAGGTGTCAGTGTTATCTGTAGTATAATATTATATATAGGGCTGTAGATGTAATGTAGTGCAGTGACCACCAGGTGTCAGTGTTATCTGTAGTATAATATTATATAGAGCTATAGATGTAATGTAGAGCAGTGACCACCAGGTGTCAGTGTTATCTGTAGTATAATATTATATATAGGGCTGTAGATGTAATGTAGTGCAGTGACCACCAGTTGTCAGTGTTATCTGTAGTATAATATTATATATAGGGCTGTAGATGTAATGTAGTGCAGTGACCACCAGGTGTCAGTGTTATCTGTAGTATAATATTATATAGAGCTATAGATGTAATGTAGAGCAGTGACCACCAGGTGTCAGTGTTATCTGTAGTATAATATTATATAGAGCTATAGATGTAATGTAGTGCAGTGACCACCAGGTGTCAGTGTTATCTGTAGTATAATATTATATAGAGCTATAGATGTAATGTAGTGCAGTGACCACCAGGTGTCAGTGTTATCTGTAGTATAATATTATATTGGACTATAGATGTAATGTAGTGCAGTGACCACCAGGTGTCAGTGTTATCTGTAGTATAATATTATATAGAGCTATAGATGTAATGTACTGCAGTGACCACCAGGTGTCAGTGTTATCTGTAGTATAATATTATATATAGGGCTATAGATGTAATGTAGAGCAGTGACCACCAGGTGTCAGTGTTATCTGCAGTATAATATTATGTATAGGGCTATAGATGTAATGTAGTGCAGTGACCACCAGTTGTCAGTGTTATCTGTAGTATAATATTATATATAGAGCTATAGATGTAATGTAGTGCAGTGACCACCAGGTGTCAGTGTTATCTGTAGTATAATATTATATAGAGCTATAGATGTAATGTACTGCAGTGACCACCAGGTGTCAGTGTTATCTGTAGTATAATATTATATAGAGCTATAGATGTAATGTAGAGCAGTGACCACCAGGTGTCAGTGTTATCTGTAGTATAATATTATATGGAGCTATAGATGTAATGTAGTGCAGTGACCACCAGGTGTCAGTGTTATCTGTAGTATAATATTATATAGGGCTATAGATGTAATGTAGAGCAGTGACCACCAGGTGTCAGTGTTATCTGTAGTATAATATTATATAGAGCTATAGATGTAATGTAGTGCAGTGACCACCAGGTGTCAGTGTTATCTGTAGTATAATATTATATGGAGCTATAGATGTAATGTAGTGCAGTGACCACCAGGTGTCAGTGTTATCTGTAGTATAATATTATATGGAGCTATAGATGTAATGTAGTGCAGTGACCACCAGGTGTCAGTGTTATCTGTAGTATAATATTATATGGAGCTATAGATGTAATGTAGTGCAGTGACCACCAGGTGTCAGTGTTATCTGTAGTATAATATTATATAGAGCTATAGATGTAATGTACTGCAGTGACCACCAGGTGTCAGTGTTATCTGTAGTATAATATTATATAGGGCTATAGATGTAATGTAGAGCAGTGACCACCAGGTGTCAGTGTTATCTGTAGTATAATATTATATTGGACTATAGATGTAATGTAGTGCAGTGACCACCAGGTGTCAGTGTTATCTGTAGTATAATATTATATAGAGCTATAGATGTAATGTACTGCAGTGACCACCAGGTGTCAGTGTTATCTGTAGTATAATATTATATTGGACTATAGATGTAATGTAGTGCAGTGACCACCAGGTGTCAGTGTTATCTGTAGTATAATATTATATAGAGCTATAGATGTAATGTAGTGCAGTGACCACCAGGTGTCAGTGTTATCTGTAGTATAATATTATATAGAGCTATAGATGTAATGTACTGCAGTGACCACCAGGTGTCAGTGTTATCTGTAGTATAATATTATATAGAGCTATAGATGTAATGTACTGCAGTGACCACCAGGTGTCAGTGTTATCTGTAGTATAATATTATATAGGGCTATAGATGTAATGTAGTGCAGTGACCACCAGGTGTCAGTGTTATCTGTAGTATAATATTATATATAGGGCTATAGATGTAATGTACTGCAGTGACCACCAGGTGTCAGTGTTATCTGTAGTATATTATTATATAGAGCTATAGATGTAATGTAGTGCAGTGACCACCAGGTGTCAGTGTTATCTGTAGTATAATATTATATAGGGCTATAGATGTAATGTAGAGCAGTGACCACCAGGTGTCAGTGTTATCTGTAGTATAATATTATATAGAGCTATAGATGTAATGTAGTGCAGTGACCACCAGGTGTCAGTGTTATCTGTAGTATAATATTATATAGGGCTATAGATGTAATGTAGTGCAGTGACCACCAGGTGTCAGTAATATCTGTAGTATATTATTATATAGAGCTATAGATGTAATGTACTGCAGTGACCACCAGGTGTCAGTGTTATCTGTAGTATAATATTATATAGGGCTATAGATGTAATGTAGTGCAGTGACCACCAGGTGTCAGTGTTATCTGTAGTATAATATTATATAGAGCTATAGATGTAATGTAGTGCAGTGACCACCAGGTGTCAGTGTTATCTGTAGTATAATATTATATAGAGCTATAGATGTAATGTAGTGCAGTGACCACCAGGTGTCAGTGTTATCTGTAGTATAATATTATATAGAGCTATAGATGTAATGTAGTGCAGTGACCACCAGGTGTCAGTGTTATCTGTAGTATAATATTATATAGGGCTATAGATGTAATGTAGTGCAGTGACCACCAGGTGTCAGTGTTATCTGCAGTATAATATTATATATAGGGCTATAGATGTAATGTAGTGCAGTGACCACCAGGTCTCAGTGTTATCTGTAGTATAATATTATATAGAGCTATAGATGTAATGTAGAGCAGTGACCACCAGGTGTCAGTGTTATCTGTAGTATAATATTATATAGGGCTATAGATGTAATGTAGTGCAGTGACCACCAGGTGTCAGTGTTATCTGTAGTATAATATTATATAGGGCTATAGATGTAATGTAGTGCAGTGACCACCAGGTGTCAGTGTTATCTGCAGTATAATATTATATAGGGCTATAGATGTAATGTAGTGCAGTGACCACCAGGTGTCAGTGTTATCTGTAGTATAATATTATATATAGGGCTATAGATGTAATGTAGTGCAGTGACCACCAGGTTTCAGTGTTATCTGTAGTATAATATTATATATAGGGCTATAGATGTAATGTAGTGCAGTGACCACCAGGTGTCAGTGTTATCTGTAGTATAATATTATATAGAGCTATAGATGTAATGTAGTGCAGTGACCACCAGGTGTCAGTGTTATCTGTAGTATAATATTATATAGGGCTATAGATGTAATGTACTGCAGTGACCACCAGGTGTCAGTGTTATCTGTAGTATAATATTATATATAGAGCTATAGATGTAATGTAGTGCAGTGACCACCAGGTGTCAGTGTTATCTGTAGTATAATATTATATAGGGCTATAGATGTAATGTAGTGCAGTGACCACCAGGTGTCAGTGTTATCTGTAGTATAACATTATATAGAGCTATAGATGTAATGTAGTGCAGTGACCACCAGGTGTCAGTGTTATCTGTGGTATAATATTATATTGGACTATAGATGTAATGTAGTGCAGTGACCACCAGGTGTCAGTGTTATCTGTAGTATAATATTATATAGGGCTATAGATGTAATGTAGTGCAGTGACCACCAGGTGTCAGTGTTATCTGTAGTATAATATTATATAGAGCTATAGATGTAATGTAGTGCAGTGACCACCAGGTGTCAGTGTTATCTGTGGTATAATATTATATTGGACTATAGATGTAATGTAGTGCAGTGACCACCAGGTGTCAGTGTTATCTGTAGTATAATATTATATAGAGCTATAGATGTAATGTAGTGCAGTGACCACCAGGTGTCAGTGTTATCTGTAGTATAATATTATATAGGGCTATAGATGTAATGTAGTGCAGTGACCACCAGGTGTCAGTGTTATCTGTAGTATAATATTATATATAGAGCTATAGATGTAATGTAGTGCAGTGACCACCAGGTGTCAGTGTTATCTGTAGTATAATATTATATAGAGCTATAGATGTAATGTAGTGCAGTGACCACCAGGTGTCAGTGTTATTTGTAGTATAATATTATATAGTGCTATAGATGTAATGTAGTGCAGTGACCACCAGGTGTCAGTGTTATCTGTAGTATAATATTATATAGTGCTATAGATGTAATGTAGTGCAGTGACCACCAGGTGTCAGTGTTATCTGTAGTATAATATTGTATATAGGGCTATAGATGTAATGTAGAGCAGTGACCACCAGGTGTCAGTGTTATCTGTAGTATAATATTATATAGAGCTATAGATGTATTGTAGTGCAGTGACCACCAGGTGTCAGTGTTATCTGTAGTATAATATTATATATAGGGCTGTAGATGTAATGTAGTGCAGTGACCACCAGGTGTCAGTGTTATCTGTAGTATAATATTATATAGAGCTATAGATGTAATGTAGTGCAGTGACCACCAGGTGTCAGTGTTATCTGTAGTATAATATTATATAGGGCTATAGATGTAATGTAGTGCAGTGACCACCAGGTGTCAGTGTTATCTGTAGTATAATATTATATAGAGCTATAGATGTAATGTAGTGCAGTGACCACCAGGTGTCAGTGTTATCTGTAGTATAATATTATATAGAGCTATAGATGTAATGTAGTGCAGTGACCACCAGGTGTCAGTGTTATCTGTAGTATAATATTATATTGGACTATAGATGTAATGTAGTGCAGTGACCACCAGGTGTCAGTGTTATCTGTAGTATAATATTATATAGAGCTATAGATGTAATGTACTGCAGTGACCACCAGTTGTCAGTGTTATCTGTAGTATCATATTATATATAGGGCTATAGATGTAATGTAGAGCAGTGACCACCAGGTGTCAGTGTTATCTGCAGTATAATATTATGTATAGGGCTATAGATGTAATGTAGTGCAGTGACCACCAGTTGTCAGTGTTATCTGTAGTATAATATTATATATAGAGCTATAGATGTAATGTAGTGCAGTGACCACCAGGTGTCAGTGTTATCTGTAGTATAATATTATATAGAGCTATAGATGTAATGTACTGCAGTGACCACCAGGTGTCAGTGTTATCTGTAGTATAATATTATATAGAGCTATAGATGTAATGTAGAGCAGTGACCACCAGGTGTCAGTGTTATCTGTAGTATAATATTATATGGAGCTATAGATGTAATGTAGTGCAGTGACCACCAGGTGTCAGTGTTATCTGTAGTATAATATTATATAGGGCTATAGATGTAATGTAGAGCAGTGACCACCAGGTGTCAGTGTTATCTGTAGTATAATATTATATAGAGCTATAGATGTAATGTAGTGCAGTGACCACCAGGTGTCAGTGTTATCTGTAGTATAATATTATATAGAGCTATAGATGTAATGTAGTGCAGTGACCACCAGGTGTCAGTGTTATCTGTAGTATAATATTATATGGAGCTATAGATGTAATGTAGTGCAGTGACCACCAGGTGTCAGTGTTATCTGTAGTATAATATTATATGGAGCTATAGATGTAATGTAGTGCAGTGACCACCAGGTGTCAGTGTTATCTGTAGTATAATATTATATGGAGCTAAAGATGTAATGTAGTGCAGTGACCACCAGGTGTCAGTGTTATCTGTAGTATAATATTATATAGAGCTATAGATGTAATGTACTGCAGTGACCACCAGGTGTCAGTGTTATCTGTAGTATAATATTATATAGAGCTATAGATGTAATGTAGAGCAGTGACCACCAGGTGTCAGTGTTATCTGTTGTATAATATTATATAGAGCTATAGATGTAATGTAGTGCAGTGACCACCAGGTGTCACTGTTATCTGTAGTATAATATTATATATAGAGCTGTAGATGTAATGTAGTGCAGTGACCAACAGGTGTCAGTGTTATCTGTAGTATAATATTATATAGAGCTATAGATGTAATGTAGTGCAGTGACCACCAGGTGTCAGTGTTATCTGTAGTATAATATTATATAGAGCTATAGATGTAATGTAGTGCAGTGACCACCAGGTGTCAGTGTTATCTGTAGTATAATATTATATAGAGCTATAGATGTAATGTAGTGCAGTGACCACCAGATGTCAGTGTTATCTGCAGTATAATATTATATATAGGGCTATAGATGTAATGTAGTGCAGTGACCACCAGGTGTCAGTGTTATCTGTAGTATAATATTATATAGAGCTATAGATGTAATGTAGTGCAGTGACCACCAGGTGTCAGTGTTATCTGTAGTATAATATTATATAGGGCTATAGATGTAATGTACTGCAGTGACAACCAGGTGTCAGTGTTATCTGTAGTATAATATTATATAGGGCTATAGATGTAATGTAGTGCAGTGACCACCAGGTGTCAGTGTTATCTGTAGTATAATATTATATAGGGCTATAGATGTAATGTAGTGCAGTGACCACCAGTTGTCAGTGTTATCTGTAGTATAATATTATATATAGAGCTATAGATGTAATGTAGTGCAGTGACCACCAGGTGTCAGTGTTATCTGTAGTATAATATTATATAGAGCTATAGATGTAATGTACTGCAGTGACCACCAGGTGTCAGTGTTATCTGTAGTATAATATTATATAGAGCTATAGATGTAATGTAGAGCAGTGACCACCAGGTGTCAGTGTTATCTGTAGTATAATATTATATGGAGCTATAGATGTAATGTAGTGCAGTGACCACCAGGTGTCAGTGTTATCTGTAGTATAATATTATATAGGGCTATAGATGTAATGTAGAGCAGTGACCACCAGGTGTCAGTGTTATCTGTAGTATAATATTATATAGAGCTATAGATGTAATGTAGTGCAGTGACCACCAGGTGTCAGTGTTATCTGTAGTATAATATTATATAGAGCTATAGATGTAATGTAGTGCAGTGACCACCAGGTGTCAGTGTTATCTGTAGTATAATATTATATGGAGCTATAGATGTAATGTAGTGCAGTGACCACCAGGTGTCAGTGTTATCTGTAGTATAATATTATATGGAGCTATAGATGTAATGTAGTGCAGTGACCACCAGGTGTCAGTGTTATCTGTAGTATAATATTATATGGAGCTATAGATGTAATGTAGTGCAGTGACCACCAGGTGTCAGTGTTATCTGTAGTATAATATTATATAGAGCTATAGATGTAATGTAGTGCAGTGACCACCAGGTGTCAGTGTTATCTGTAGTATAATATTATATATAGAGCTGTAGATGTAATGTAGTGCAGTGACCAACAGGTGTCAGTGTTATCTGTAGTATAATATTATATAGAGCTATAGATGTAATGTAGTGCAGTGACCACCAGGTGTCAGTGTTATCTGTAGTATAATATTATATAGAGCTATAGATGTAATGTAGTGCAGTGACCACCAGGTGTCAGTGTTATCTGTAGTATAATATTATATAGAGCTATAGATGTAATGTAGTGCAGTGACCACCAGGTGTCAGTGTTATCTGCAGTATAATATTATATATAGGGCTATAGATGTAATGTAGTGCAGTGACCACCAGGTGTCAGTGTTATCTGTAGTATAATATTATATAGAGCTATAGATGTAATGTAGAGCAGTGACCACCAGGTGTCAGTGTTATCTGTAGTATAATAGTATATAGGGCTATAGATGTAATGTACTGCAGTGACAACCAGGTGTCAGTGTTATCTGTAGTATAATATTATATAGGGCTATAGATGTAATGTAGTGCAGTGACCACCAGGTGTCAGTGTTATCTGTAGTATAATATTATATAGGGCTATAGATGTAATGTAGTGCAGTGACCACCAGGTGTCAGTGTTATCTGTAGTATAATATTATATAGGGCTATAGATGTAATGTAGTGCAGTGACCACCAGGTGTCAGTGTTATCTGCAGTATAATATTATATAGGGCTATAGATGTAATGTAGTGCAGTGACCACCAGGTGTCAGTGTTATCTGCAGTATAATATTATATATAGGGCTATAGATGTAATGTAGTGCAGTGACCACCAGGTTTCAGTGTTATCTGTAGTATAATATTATATATAGGGCTATAGATGTAATGTAGTGCAGTGACCACCAGGTGTTAGTGTTATCTGTAGTATAATATTATATAGAGCTATAGATGTAATGTACTGCAGTGACCACCAGGTGTCAGTGTTATCTGTAGTATAATATTATATAGAGCTATAGATGTAATGTAGAGCAGTGACCACCAGGTGTCAGTGTTATCTGTAGTATAATATTATATAGAGCTATAGATGTAATGTAGTGCAGTGACCACCAGGTGTCAGTGTATTCTGTAGTATAATATTATATAGGGCTATAGATGTAATGTAGTGCAGTGACCACCAGGTGTCAGTGTTATCTGTAGTATAATATTATATAGGGCTATAGATGTAATGTAGTGCAGTGACCACCAGGTGTCAGTGTTATCTGTAGTATAATATTATATAGCGCCATAGATGTAATGTAGTGCAGTGACCACCAGGTGTCAGTGTTATCTGTAGTATAATATTATATAGGGCTATAGATGTAATGTAGTGCAGTGACCACCAGGTGTCAGTGTTATCTGTAGTATAATATTATATAGGGCTGTGGATGTAATGTAGTGCAGTGACCACCAGGTGTCAGTGTTATCTGTAGTATAATATTATATAGAGCTATAGATGTAATGTAGTGCAGTGACCACCAGGTGTCAGTGTTATTTGTAGTATAATATTATATAGTGCTATAGATGTAATGTAGTGCAGTGACCACCAGGTGTCAGTGTTATCTGTAGTATAATATTATATAGAGCTATAGATGTAATGTACTGCAGTGACCACCAGGTGTCAGTGTTATCTGTAGTATAATATTGTATATAGGGCTATAGATGTAATGTAGAGCAGTGACCACCAGGTGTCAGTGTTATCTGTAGTATAATATTATATAGAGCTATAGATGTATTGTAGTGCAGTGACCACCAGGTGTCAGTGTTATCTGTAGTATAATATTATATATAGGGCTGTAGATGTAATGTAGTGCAGTGACCACCAGGTGTCAGTGTTATCTGTAGTATAATATTATATAGAGCTATAGATGTAATGTAGAGCAGTGACCACCAGGTGTCAGTGTTATCTGTAGTATAATATTATATAGAGCTATAGATGTAATGTAGTGCAGTGACCACCAGGTGTCAGTGTTATCTGTAGTATAATATTATATAGAGCTATAGATGTAATGTAGTGCAGTGACCACCAGGTGTCAGTGTTATCTGTAGTATAATATTATATTGGACTATAGATGTAATGTAGTGCAGTGACCACCAGGTGTCAGTGTTATCTGTAGTATAATATTATATAGAGCTATAGATGTAATGTACTGCAGTGACCACCAGTTGTCAGTGTTATCTGTAGTATCATATTATATATAGGGCTATAGATGTAATGTAGTGCAGTGACCACCAGGTGTCAGTGTTATCTGTAGTATAATATTATATAGAGCTATAGATGTAATGTACTGCAGTGACCACCAGGTGTCAGTGTTATCTGTAGTATAATATTATATAGAGCTATAGATGTAATGTAGAGCAGTGACCACCAGGTGTCAGTGTTATCTGTAGTATAATATTATATGGAGCTATAGATGTAATGTAGTGCAGTGACCACCAGGTGTCAGTGTTATCTGTAGTATAATATTATATAGGGCTATAGATGTAATGTAGAGCAGTGACCACCAGGTGTCAGTGTTATCTGTAGTATAATATTATATAGAGCTATAGATGTAATGTAGTGCAGTGACCACCAGGTGTCAGTGTTATCTGTAGTATAATATTATATAGAGCTATAGATGTAATGTAGAGCAGTGACCACCAGGTGTCAGTGTTATCTGTAGTATAATATTATATAGAGCTATAGATGTAATGTACTGCAGTGACCACCAGGTGTCAGTGTTATCTGTAGTATAATATTATATAGGGCTATAGATGTAATGTAGAGCAGTGACCACCAGGTGTCAGTGTTATCTGTAGTATAATATTATATTGGACTATAGATGTAATGTAGTGCAGTGACCACCAGGTGTCAGTGTTATCTGTAGTATAATATTATATAGAGCTATAGATGTAATGTACTGCAGTGACCACCAGGTGTCAGTGTTATCTGTAGTATAATATTATATAGAGCTATAGATGTAATGTACTGCAGTGACCACCAGGTGTCAGTGTTATCTGTAGTATAATATTATATTGGACTATAGATGTAATGTAGTGCAGTGACCACCAGGTGTCAGTGTTATCTGTAGTATAATATTATATAGAGCTATAGATGTAATGTAGTGCAGTGACCACCAGGTGTCAGTGTTATCTGTAGTATAATATTATATAGAGCTATAGATGTAATGTACTGCAGTGACCACCAGGTGTCAGTGTTATCTGTAGTATAATATTATATAGAGCTATAGATGTAATGTACTGCAGTGACCACCAGGTGTCAGTGCTATCTGTAGTATAATATTATATAGGGCTATAGATGTAATGTAGTGCAGTGACCACCAGGTGTCAGTGTTATCTGTAGTATAATATTATATATAGGGCTATAGATGTAATGTACTGCAGTGACCACCAGGTGTCAGTGTTATCTGTAGTATAATATTATATAGAGCTATAGATGTAATGTAGTGCAGTGACCACCAGGTGTCAGTGTTATCTGTAGTATAATATTGTATAGAGCTATAGATGTAATGTAGTGCAGTGACCACCAGGTGTCAGTGTTATCTGTAGTATAATATTATTTAGGGCTATAGATGTAATGTAGTGCAGTGACCACCAGGTGTCAGTGTTATCTGTAGTATAATATTATATAGAGCTATAGATGTAATGTAGAGCAGTGACCACCAGGTGTCAGTGTTATCTGTAGTATAATATTATATATAGGGCTATAGATGTAATGTAGTGCAGTGACCACCAGGTGTCAGTGTTATCTGTAGTATAATATTATATATAGGGCTATAGATGTAATGTACTGCAGTGACCACCAGGTGTCAGTGTTATCTGTAGTATAATATTATATTGGACTATAGATGTAATGTAGTGCAGTGACCACCAGGTGTCAGTGTTATCTGTAGTATAATATTATATAGAGCTATAGATGTAATGTACTGCAGTGACCACCAGGTGTCAGTGTTATCTGTAGTATAATATTATATAGAGCTATAGATGTAATGTAGTGCAGTGACCACCAGGTGTCAGTGTTATCTGCAGTATAATATTATATATAGGGCTATAGATGTAATGTAGTGCAGTGACCACCAGGTGTCAGTGTTATCTGCAGTATAATATTATATATAGGGCTATAGATGTAATGTAGTGCAGTGACCACCAGGTGTCAGTGTTATCTGTAGTATAATATTATATAGAGCTATTGATGTAATGTAGTGCAGTGACCACCAGGTGTCAGTGTTATCTGTAGTATAATATTATATAGAGCTATAGATGTAATGTAGTGCAGTGACCACCAGATGTCAGTGTTATCTGTAGTATAATATTATATAGAGCTATAGATGTAATGTAGAGCAGTGACCACCAGGTGTCAGTGTTATCTGTAGTATAATATTATATAGGGCTGTAGATGTAATGTAGTGCAGTGACCACCAGGTGTCAGTGTTATCTGTAGTATAATATTATATAGAGCTATAGATGTAATGTAGAGCAGTGACCACCAGGTGTCAGTGTTATCTGTTGTATAATATTATATAGAGCTATAGATGTAATGTAGTGCAGTGACCACCAGGTGTCAGTGTTATCTGTAGTATAATATTATATAGAGCTATAGATGTAATGTAGTGCAGTGACCACCAGGTGTCAGTGTTATCTGTTGTATAATATTATATAGAGCTATAGATGTAATGTAGTGCAGTGACCACCAGGTGTCAGTGTTATCTGTAGTATAATATTATATAGGGCTATAGATGTAATGTAGTGCAGTGACCACCAGGTGTCAGTGTTATCTGTAGTATAATATTATATAGGGCTATAGATGTAATGTAGTGCAGTGACCACCAGGTGTCAGTGTTATCTGTAGTATAATATTATATAGGGCTATAGATGTAATGTAGTGCAGTGACCACCAGGTGTCAGTGTTATCTGCAGTATAATATTATATAGGGCTATAGATGTAATGTAGAGCAGTGACCACCAGGTGTCAGTGTTATCTGTAGTATAATATTATATAGAGCTATAGATGTAATGTAGAGCAGTGACCACCAGGTGTCAGTGTTATCTGTAGTATAATATTATATAGAGCTATAGATGTAATGTAGTGCAGTGACCACCAGGTGTCAGTGTTATCTGTAGTATAATATTATATATATAGCTATAGATGTAATGTAGTGCAGTGACCAACAGGTGTCAGTGTTATCTGTAGTATAATATTATATAGAGCTATAGATGTAATGTAGTGCAGTGACCACCAGGTGTCAGTGTTATCTGTAGTATAATATTATATAGAGCTATAGATGTAATGTAGTGCAGTGACCACCAGGTGTCAGTGTTATCTGTAGTATAATATTATATAGAGCTATAGATGTAATGTAGTGCAGTGACCACCAGGTGTCAGTGTTATCTGCAGTATAATATTATATATAGGGCTATAGATGTAATGTAGTGCAGTGACCACCAGGTGTCAGTGTTATCTGTAGTATAATATTATATAGAGCTATAGATGTAATGTAGAGCAGTGACCACCAGGTGTCAGTGTTATCTGTAGTATAATATTATATAGGGCTATAGATGTAATGTAGTGCAGTGACCACCAGGTGTCAGTGTTATCTGTAGTATAATATTATATAGAGCTATAGATGTAATGTACTGCAGTGACAACCAGGTGTCAGTGTTATCTGTAGTATAATATTATATAGGGCTATAGATGTAATGTAGTGCAGTGACCACCAGGTGTCAGTGTTATCTGTAGTATAATATTATATAGGGCTATAGATGTAATGTAGTGCAGTGACCACCAGGTGTCAGTGTTATCTGTAGTATAATATTATATAGGGCTATAGATGTAATGTAGTGCAGTGACCACCAGGTGTCAGTGTTATCTGCAGTATAATATTATATAGGGCTATAGATGTAATGTAGTGCAGTGACCACCAGGTGTCAGTGTTATCTGTAGTATAATATTATATATAGGGCTATAGATGTAATGTAGTGCAGTGACCACCAGGTTTCAGTGTTATCTGTAGTATAATATTATATATAGGGCTATAGATGTAATGTAGTGCAGTGACCACCAGGTGTTAGTGTTATCTGTAGTATAATATTATATAGAGCTATAGATGTAATGTAGTGCAGTGACCACCAGGTGTCAGTGTTATCTGTAGTATAATATTATATTGGACTATAGATGTAATGTAGTGCAGTGACCACCAGGTGTCAGTGTTATCTGTAGTATAATATTATATAGCGCCATAGATGTAATGTAGTGCAGTGACCACCAGGTGTCAGTGTTATCTGTAGTATAATATTATATAGGGCTATAGATGTAATGTAGTGCAGTGACCACCAGGTGTCAGTGTTATCTGTAGTATAATATTATATAGGGCTGTGGATGTAATGTAGTGCAGTGACCACCAGGTGTCAGTGTTATCTGTAGTATAATATTATATAGAGCTATAGATGTAATGTAGTGCAGTGACCACCAGGTGTCAGTGTTATCTGTAGTATAATATTATATAGAGCTATAGATGTATTGTAGTGCAGTGACCACCAGGTGTCAGTGTTATCTGTAGTATAATATTATATATAGGGCTGTAGATGTAATGTAGTGCAGTGACCACCAGGTGTCAGTGTTATCTGTAGTATAATATTATATAGAGCTATAGATGTAATGTAGAGCAGTGACCACCAGGTGTCAGTGTTATCTGTAGTATAATATTATATATAGGGCTGTAGATGTAATGTAGTGCAGTGACCACCAGTTGTCAGTGTTATCTGTAGTATAATATTATATATAGGGCTGTAGATGTAATGTAGTGCAGTGACCACCAGGTGTCAGTGTTATCTGTAGTATAATATTATATAGAGCTATAGATGTAATGTAGAGCAGTGACCACCAGGTGTCAGTGTTATCTGTAGTATAATATTATATAGAGCTATAGATGTAATGTAGTGCAGTGACCACCAGGTGTCAGTGTTATCTGTAGTATAATATTATATAGAGCTATAGATGTAATGTAGTGCAGTGACCACCAGGTGTCAGTGTTATCTGTAGTATAATATTATATTGGACTATAGATGTAATGTAGTGCAGTGACCACCAGGTGTCAGTGTTATCTGTAGTATAATATTATATAGAGCTATAGATGTAATGTACTGCAGTGACCACCAGGTGTCAGTGTTATCTGTAGTATAATATTATATATAGGGCTATAGATGTAATGTAGAGCAGTGACCACCAGGTGTCAGTGTTATCTGCAGTATAATATTATGTATAGGGCTATAGATGTAATGTAGTGCAGTGAATACCAGTTGTCAGTGTTATCTGTAGTATAATATTATATATAGAGCTATAGATGTAATGTAGTGCAGTGACCACCAGGTGTCAGTGTTATCTGTAGTATAATATTATATAGAGCTATAGATGTAATGTACTGCAGTGACCACCAGGTGTCAGTGTTATCTGTAGTATAATATTATATAGAGCTATAGATGTAATGTAGAGCAGTGACCACCAGGTGTCAGTGTTATCTGTAGTATAATATTATATGGAGCTATAGATGTAATGTAGTGCAGTGACCACCAGGTGTCAGTGTTATCTGTAGTATAATATTATATAGGGCTATAGATGTAATGTAGAGCAGTGACCACCAGGTGTCAGTGTTATCTGTAGTATAATATTATATAGAGCTATAGATGTAATGTACTGCAGTGACCACCAGGTGTCAGTGTTATCTGTAGTATAATATTATATGGAGCTATAGATGTAATGTAGTGCAGTGACCACCAGGTGTCAGTGTTATCTGTAGTATAATATTATATGGAGCTATAGATGTAATGTAGTGCAGTGACCACCAGGTGTCAGTGTTATCTGTAGTATAATATTATATAGAGCTATAGATGTAATTTACTGCAGTGACCACCAGGTGTCAGTGTTATCTGTAGTATAATATTATATAGGGCTATAGATGTAATGTAGAGCAGTGACCACCAGGTGTCAGTGTTATCTGTAGTATAATATTATATTGGACTATAGATGTAATGTAGTGCAGTGACCACCAGGTGTCAGTGTTATCTGTAGTATAATATTATATAGAGCTATAGATGTAATGTACTGCAGTGACCACCAGGTGTCAGTGTTATCTGTAGTATAATATTATATTGGACTATAGATGTAATGTAGTGCAGTGACCACCAGGTGTCAGTGTTATCTGTAGTATAATATTATATAGAGCTATAGATGTAATGTAGTGCAGTGACCACCAGGTGTCAGTGTTATCTGTAGTATAATATTATATAGAGCTATAGATGTAATGTACTGCAGTGACCACCAGGTGTCAGTGTTATCTGTAGTATAATATTATATAGAGCTATAGATGTAATGTACTGCAGTGACCACCAGGTGTCAGTGTTATCTGTAGTATAATATTATATAGGGCTATAGATGTAATGTAGTGCAGTGACCACCAGGTGTCAGTGTTATCTGTAGTATAATATTATATATAGGGCTATAGATGTAATGTACTGCAGTGACCACCAGGTGTCAGTGTTATCTGTAGTATATTATTATATAGAGCTATAGATGTAATGTAGTGCAGTGACCACCAGGTGTCAGTGTTATCTGTAGTATAATATTATATAGGTTTATAGATGTAATGTAGAGCAGTGACCACCAGGTGTCAGTGTTATCTGTAGTATAATATTATATAGAGCTATAGATGTAATGTAGTGCAGTGACCACCAGGTGTCAGTGTTATCTGTAGTATAATATTATATAGGGCTATAGATGTAATGTAGTGCAGTGACCACCAGGTGTCAGTAATATCTGTAGTATATTATTATATAGAGCTATAGATGTAATGTACTGCAGTGACCATCAGGTGTCAGTGTTATCTGTAGTATAATATTATATAGGGCTATAGATGTAATGTAGTGCAGTGACCACCAGGTGTCAGTGTTATCTGTAGTATAATATTATATAGAGCTATAGATGTAATGTAGTGCAGTGACCACCAGGTGTCAGTGTTATCTGTAGTATAATATTATATAGAGCTATAGATGTAATGTAGTGCAGTGACCACCAGGTGTCAGTGTTATCTGTAGTATAATATTATATAGAGCTATAGATGTAATGTAGTGCAGTGACCACCAGGTGTCAGTGTTATCTGTAGTATAATATTATATAGGGCTATAGATGTAATGTAGTGCAGTGACCACCAGGTGTCAGTGTTATCTGCAGTATAATATTATATATAGGGCTATAGATGTAATGTAGTGCAGTGACCACCAGGTCTCAGTGTTATCTGTAGTATAATATTATATAGAGCTATAGATGTAATGTAGAGCAGTGACCACCAGGTGTCAGTGTTATCTGTAGTATAATATTATATAGGGCTATAGATGTAATGTAGTGCAGTGACCACCAGGTGTCAGTGTTATCTGTAGTATAATATTATATAGGGCTATAGATGTAATGTAGTGCAGTGACCACCAGGTGTCAGTGTTATCTGCAGTATAATATTATATAGGGCTATAGATGTAATGTAGTGCAGTGACCACCAGGTGTCAGTGTTATCTGTAGTATAATATTATATATAGGGCTATAGATGTAATGTAGTGCAGTGACCACCAGGTTTCAGTGTTATCTGTAGTATAATATTATATATAGGGCTATAGATGTAATGTAGTGCAGTGACCACCAGGTGTCAGTGTTATCTGTAGTATAATATTATATAGAGCTATAGATGTAATGTAGTGCAGTGACCACCAGGTGTCAGTGTTATCTGTAGTATAATATTATATAGGGCTATAGATGTAATGTAGTGCAGTGACCACCAGGTGTCAGTGTTATCTGTAGTATAATATTATATATAGAGCTATAGATGTAATGTAGTGCAGTGACCACCAGGTGTCAGTGTTATCTGTAGTATAATATTATATATAGGGCTATAGATGTAATGTAGTGCAGTGACCACCAGGTGTCAGTGTTATCTGTAGTATAATATTATATAGAGCTATAGATGTAATGTAGTGCAGTGACCACCAGGTGTCAGTGTTATCTGTGGTATAATATTATATTGGACTATAGATGTAATGTAGTGCAGTGACCACCAGGTGTCAGTGTTATCTGTAGTATAATATTATATAGAGCTATAGATGTAATGTAGTGCAGTGACCACCAGGTGTCAGTGTTATCTGTAGTATAATATTATATAGGGCTATAGATGTAATGTAGTGCAGTGACCACCAGGTGTCAGTGTTATCTGTAGTATAATATTATATATAGAGCTATAGATGTAATGTAGTGCAGTGACCACCAGGTGTCAGTGTTATCTGTAGTATAATATTATATAGAGCTATAGATGTAATGTAGTGCAGTGACCACCAGGTGTCAGTGTTATCTGTAGTATAATATTATATAGGGCTATAGATGTAATGTAGTGCAGTGACCACCAGGTGTCAGTGTTATCTGTAGTATAATATGATATAGGGCTGTAGATGTAATGTAGTGCAGTGACCACCAGGTTTCAGTGTTATCTGTAGTATAATATTATATATAGGGCTATAGATGTAATGTAGTGCAGTGACCACCAGGTGTTAGTGTTATCTGTAGTATAATATTATATAGAGCTATAGATGTAATGTAGTGCAGTGACCACCAGGTTTCAGTGTTATCTGTAGTATAATATTATATATAGGGCTATAGATGTAATGTAGTGCAGTGACCACCAGGTGTTAGTGTTATCTGTAGTATAATATTATATAGAGCTATAGATGTAATGTAGTGCAGTGACCACCAGGTGTCAGTGTTATCTGTAGTATAATATTTTATAGAGCTATAGATGTAATGTAGTGCAGTGACCACCAGGTGTCAGTGTTATCTGTAGTATAATATTATATAGAGCTATAGATGTAATGTAGTGCAGTGACCACCAGGTGTCAGTGTTATCTGCAGTATAATATTATATATAGGGCTATAGATGTAATGTAGTGCAGTGACCACCAGGTGTCAGTGTTATCTGCAGTATAATATTATATATAGGGCTATAGATGTAATGTAGTGCAGTGACCACCAGGTGTCAGTGTTATCTGCAGTATAATATTATATATAGGGCTATAGATGTAATGTAGTGCAGTGACCACCAGGTGTCAGTGTTATCTGTAGTATAATATTATATAGAGCTATAGATGTAATGTAGTGCAGTGACCACCAGGTGTCAGTGTTATCTGTAGTATAATATTATATAGAGCTATAGATGTAATGTAGTGCAGTGACCACCAGGTGTCAGTGTTATTTGTAGTATAATATTATATAGAGCTATAGATGTAATGTACTGCAGTGACCACCAGGTGTCAGTGTTATCTGTAGTATAATATTATATAGAGCTATAGATGTAATGTAGTGCAGTGACCACCAGGTGTCAGTGTTATCTGTAGTATAATATTATATAGAGCTATAGATGTAATGTAGTGCAGTGACCACCAGGTGTCAGTGTTATTTGTAGTATAATATTATATAGCGCTATAGATGTAATGTAGTGCAGTGACCACCAGGTGTCAGTGTTATCTGTAGTATAATATTATATATAGGGCTATAGATGTAATGTAGTGCAGTGACCACCAGGTGTCAGTGTTATCTGTAGTATAATATTATATAGAGCTATAGATGTAATGTAGAGCAGTGACCACCAGGTGTCAGTGTTATCTGTAGTATAATATTATATAGGGCTGTAGATGTAATGTAGTGCAGTGACCACCAGGTGTCAGTGTTATCTGTAGTATAATATTATATAGAGCTATAGATGTAATGTAGAGCAGTGACCACCAGGTGTCAGTGTTATCTGTTGTATAATATTATATAGAGCTATAGATGTAATGTAGTGCAGTGACCACCAGGTGTCAGTGTTATCTGTAGTATAATATTATATAGAGCTATAGATGTAATGTAGTGCAGTGACCACCAGGTGTCAGTGTTATCTGTTGTATAATATTATATAGAGCTATAGATGTAATGTAGTGCAGTGACCACCAGGTGTCAGTGTTATCTGTAGTATAATATTATATATAGAGCTATAGATGTAATGTAGAGCAGTGACCACCAGGTGTCAGTGTTATCTGTAGTATAATATTATATATAGAGCTGTATATGTAATGTAGAGCAGTGACCACCAGGTGTCAGTGTTATCTGTAGTATAATATTATATAGGGCTATAGATGTAATGTAGTGCAGTGACCACCAGGTGTCAGTGTTATCTGTAGTATAATATTATATAGAGCTATAGATGTAATGTAGTGCAGTGACCACCAGGTGTCAGTGTTATCTGTAGTATAATATTATATAGAGCTATAGATGTAATGTAGTGCAGTGACCACCAGGTGTCAGTGTTATCTGCAGTATAATATTATATATAGGGCTATAGATGTAATGTAGTGCAGTGACCACCAGGTGTCAGTGTTATCTGTAGTATAATATTATATAGAGCTATAGATGTAATGTAGAGCAGTGACCACCAGGTGTCAGTGTTATCTGTAGTATAATATTATATAGGGCTATAGATGTAATGTAGTGCAGTGACCACCAGGTGTCAGTGTTATCTGTAGTATAATATTATATAGAGCTATAGATGTAATGTACTGCAGTGACAACCAGGTGTCAGTGTTATCTGTAGTATAATATTATATAGAGCTATAGATGTAATGTACTGCAATGACCACCAGGTGTCAGTGTTATCTGTAGTATAATATTATATAGAGCTATAGATGTAATGTAGTGCAGTGACCACCAGGTGTCAGTGTTATCTGTAGTATAATATTATATAGGGCTATAGATGTAATGTAGTGCAGTGACCACCAGGTGTCAGTGTTATCTGTAGTATAATATTATATAGGGCTATAGATGTAATGTAGTGCAGTGACCACCAGGTGTCAGTGTTATCTGCAGTATAATATTATATAGGGCTATAGATGTAATGTAGTGCAGTGACCACCAGGTGTCAGTGTTATCTGTAGTATAATATTATATATAGGTCTATAGATGTAATGTAGTGCAGTGACCACCAGGTTTCAGTGTTATCTGTAGTATAATATTATATATAGGGCTATAGATGTAATGTAGTGCAGTGACCACCAGGTGTTAGTGTTATCTGTAGTATAATATTATATAGAGCTATAGATGTAATGTAGTGCAGTGACCACCAGGTGTCAGTGTTATCTGTAGTATAATATTATATAGAGCTATAGATGTAATGTAGAGCAGTGACCACCAGGTGTCAGTGTTATCTGTAGTATAATATTATATAGAGCTATAGATGTAATGTAGTGCAGTGACCACCAGGTGTCAGTGTTATCTGTAGTATAATATTATATAGAGCTATAGATGTAATGTAGTGCAGTGACCACCAGGTGTCAGTGTATTCTGTAGTATAATATTATATAGGGCTATAGATGTAATGTAGTGCAGTGACCACCAGGTGTCAGTGTTATCTGTAGTATAATATTATATAGGGCTACAGATGTAATGTAGTGCAGTGACCACCAGGTGTCAGTGTTATCTGTAGTATAATATTATATAGGGCCATAGATGTAATGTAGTGCAGTGACCACCAGGTGTCAGTGTTATCTGTAGTATAATATTATATAGGGCTATAGATGTAATGTAGTGCAGTGACCACCAGGTGTCAGTGTTATCTGTAGTATAATATTATATAGGGCTGTGGATGTAATGTAGTGCAGTGACCACCAGGTGTCAGTGTTATCTGTAGTATAATATTATATAGAGCTATAGATGTAATGTAGTGCAGTGACCACCAGGTGTCAGTGTTATCTGTAGTATAATATTATATAGAGCTATAGATGTAATGTACTGCAGTGACCACCAGGTGTCAGTGTTATCTGTAGTATAATATTGTATATAGGGCTATAGATGTAATGTAGAGCAGTGACCACCAGGTGTCAGTGTTATCTGTAGTATAATATTATATAGAGCTATAGATGTATTGTAGTGCAGTGACCACCAGGTGTCAGTGTTATCTGTAGTATAATATTATATATAGGGCTGTAGATGTAATGTAGTGCAGTGACCACCAGGTGTCAGTGTTATCTGTAGTATAATATTATATAGAGCTATAGATGTAATGTAGAGCAGTGACCACCAGGTGTCAGTGTTATCTGTAGTATAATATTATATATAGGGCTGTAGATGTAATGTAGTGCAGTGACCACCAGGTGTCAGTGTTATCTGTAGTATAATATTATATAGAGCTATAGATGTAATGTAGAGCAGTGACCACCAGGTGTCAGTGTTATCTGTAGTATAATATTATATAGAGCTATAGATGTAATGTAGTGCAGTGACCACCAGGTGTCAGTGTTATCTGTAGTATAATATTATATAGAGCTATAGATGTAATGTAGTGCAGTGACCACCAGGTGTCAGTGTTATCTGTAGTATAATATTATATTGGACTATAGATGTAATGTAGTGCAGTGACCACCAGGTGTCAGTGTTATCTGTAGTATAATATTATATAGAGCTATAGATGTAATGTACTGCAGTGACCACCAGGTGTCAGTGTTATCTGTAGTATAATATTATATAGAGCTATAGATGTAATGTAGTGCAGTGACCACCAGGTGTCAGTGTTATCTGTAGTATAATATTATATATAGGGCTATAGATGTAATGTAGAGCAGTGACCACCAGGTGTCAGTGTTATCTGCAGTATAATATTATGTATAGGGCTATAGATGTAATGTAGTGCAGTGACCACCAGTTGTCAGTGTTATCTGTAGTATAATATTATATATAGAGCTATAGATGTAATGTAGTGCAGTGACCACCAGGTGTCAGTGTTATCTGTAGTATAATATTATATAGAGCTATAAATGTAATGTACTGCAGTGACCACCAGGTGTCAGTGTTATCTGTAGTATAATATTATATAGAGCTATAGATGTAATGTAGAGCAGTGACCACCAGGTGTCAGTGTTATCTGTAGTATAATATTATATGGAGCTATAGATGTAATGTAGTGCAGTGACCACTAGGTGTCAGTGTTATCTGTAGTATAATATTATATAGGGCTATAGATGTAATGTAGAGCAGTGACCACCAGGTGTCAGTGTTATCTGTAGTATAATATTATATAGAGCTATAGATGTAATGTAGTGCAGTGACCACCAGGTGTCAGTGTTATCTGTAGTATAATATTATATGGAGCTATAGATGTAATGTAGTGCAGTGACCACCAGGTGTCAGTGTTATCTGTAGTATAATATTATATGGAGCTATAGATGTAATGTAGTGCAGTGACCACCAGGTGTCAGTGTTATCTGTAGTATAATATTATATGGAGCTATAGATGTAATGTAGTGCAGTGACCACCAGGTGTCAGTGTTATCTGTAGTATAATATTATATAGAGCTATAGATGTAATGTACTGCAGTGACCACCAGGTGTCAGTGTTATCTGTAGTATAATATTATATAGGGCTATAGATGTAATGTAGAGCAGTGACCACCAGGTGTCAGTGTTATCTGTAGTATAATATTATATTGGACTATAGATGTAATGTAGTGCAGTGACCACCAGGTGTCAGTGTTATCTGTAGTATAATATTATATAGAGCTATAGATGTAATGTACTGCAGTGACCACCAGGTGTCAGTGTTATCTGTAGTATAATATTATATTGGACTATAGATGTAATGTAGTGCAGTGACCACCAGGTGTCAGTGTTATCTGTAGTATAATATTATATAGAGCTATAGATGTAATGTAGTGCAGTGACCACCAGGTGTCAGTGTTATCTGTAGTATAATATTATATAGAGCTATAGATGTAATGTACTGCAGTGACCACCAGGTGTCAGTGTTATCTGTAGTATAATATTATATAGAGCTATAGATGTAATGTACTGCAGTGACCACCAGGTGTCAGTGTTATCTGTAGTATAATATTATATAGGGCTATAGATGTAATGTAGTGCAGTGACCACCAGGTGTCAGTGTTATCTGTAGTATAATATTATATATAGGGCTATAGATGTAATGTACTGCAGTGACCACCAGGTGTCAGTGTTATCTGTAGTATATTATTATATAGAGCTATAGATGTAATGTAAGTGCAGTGACCACCAGGTGTCAGTGTTATCTGTAGTATAATATTATATAGAGCTATAGATGTAATGTAGTGCAGTGACCACCAGGTGTCAGTGTTATCTGTAGTATAATATTATTTAGGGCTATAGATGTAATGTAGTGCAGTGACCACCAGGTGTCAGTGTTATCTGTAGTATAATATTATATAGGGCTGTAGATGTAATGTAGAGCAGTGACTACCAGGTGTCAGTGTTATCTGTAGTATAATATTATATATAGGGCTATAGATGTAATGTAGTGCAGTGACCACCAGGTGTCAGTGTTATCTGTAGTATAATATTATATATAGGGCTATAGATGTAATGTAGTGCAGTGACCACCAGGTGTCAGTGTTATCTGTAGTATAATATTATATAGAGCTATAGATGTAATGTACTGCAGTGACCACCAGGTGTCAGTGTTATCTGTAGTATAATATTATATAGAGCTATAGATGTAATGTAGTGCAGTGACCACCAGGTGTCAGTGTTATCTGTAGTATAATATTATATAGGGCTATAGATGTAATGTAGTGCAGTGACCACCAGGTGTCAGTGTTATCTGTAGTATAATATTATATATAGGGCTATAGATGTAATGTACTGCAGTGACCACCAGGTGTCAGTGTTATCTGTAGTATATTATTATATAGAGCTATAGATGTAATGTAGTGCAGTGACCACCAGGTGTCAGTGTTATCTGTAGTATAATATTATATAGAGCTATAGATGTAATGTAGTGCAGTGACCACCAGGTGTCAGTGTTATCTGTAGTATAATATTATTTAGGGCTATAGATGTAATGTAGTGCAGTGACCACCAGGTGTCAGTGTTATCTGTAGTATAATATTATATAGGGCTGTAGATGTAATGTAGAGCAGTGACCACCAGGTGTCAGTGTTATCTGTAGTATAATATTATATATAGGGCTATAGATGTAATGTAGTGCAGTGACCACCAGGTGTCAGTGTTATCTGTAGTATAATATTATATATAGGGCTATAGATGTAATGTAGTGCAGTGACCACCAGGTGTCAGTGTTATCTGTAGTATAATATTATATTGGACTATAGATGTAATGTAGTGCAGTGACCACCAGGTGTCAGTGTTATCTGTAGTATAATATTATATAGAGCTATAGATGTAATGTACTGCAGTGACCACCAGGTGTCAGTGTTATCTGTAGTATAATATTATATAGAGCTATAGATGTAATGTAGTGCAGTGACCACCAGGTGTCAGTGTTATCTGTAGTATAATATTATATAGAGCTATAGATGTAATGTAGTGCAGTGACCACCAGGTGTCAGTGTTATCTGTAGTATAATATTATATGGAGCTATAGATGTAATGTAGTGCAGTGACCACCAGGTGTCAGTGTTATCTGTAGTATAATATTATATAGAGGCTATAGATGTAATGTAGTGCAGTGACCACCAGGTGTCAGTGTTTATCTGCAGTATAATATTATATAGGGCTATAGATGTAATGTACTGCAGTGACCACCAGGTGTCAGTGTTATCTGTAGTATAATATTATATTGGACTATAGATGTAATGTAGTGCAGTGACCACCAGGTGTCAGTGTTATCTGTAGTATAATATTATATAGAGCTATAGATGTAATGTAGTGCAGTGACCACCAGGTGTCAGTGTTATCTGTAGTATAATATTATATAGGGCTATAGATGTAATGTACTGCAGTGACCACCAGGTGTCAGTGTTATCTGTAGTATAATATTATATATAGAGCTATAGATGTAATGTAGAGCAGTGACCACCAGGTGTCAGTGTTATCTGTAGTATAATATTATATATAGGGCTATAGATGTAATGTAGTGCAGTGACCACCAGGTGTCAGTGTTATCTGTAGTATAATATTATATAGGGCTATAGATGTAATGTAGTGCAGTGACCACCAGGTGTCAGTATTATCTGTAGTATATTATTATATAGAGCTATAGATGTAATGTACTGCAGTGACCACCAGGTGTCAGTGTTATCTGTAGTATAATATTATATAGGGGCTATAGATGTAATGTAGTGCAGTGACCACCAGGTGTCAGTGTTATCTGTAGTATAATATTATATAGAGCTATAGATGTAATGTAGTGCAGTGACCACCAGGTGTCAGTGTTATCTGTAGTATAATATTATATAGAGCTATAGATGTAATGTAGTGCAGTGACCACCAGGTGTCAGTGTTATCTGCAGTATAATATTATATATAGGGCTATAGATGTAATGTAGTGCAGTGACCACCAGGTGTCAGTGTTATCTGTAGTATAATATTATATAGAGCTATAGATGTAATGTAGAGCAGTGACCACCAGGTGTCAGTGTTATCTGTAGTATAATATTATATAGGGCTATAGATGTAATGTAGTGCAGTGACCACCAGGTGTCAGTGTTATCTGTAGTATAATATTATATAGAGCTATAGATGTAATGTACTGCAGTGACAACCAGGTGTCAGTGTTATCTGTAGTATAATATTATATAGAGCTATAGATGTAATGTAGTGCAGTGACCACCAGGTGTCAGTGTTATCTGTAGTATAATATTATATAGGGCTATAGATGTAATGTAGTGCAGTGACCACCAGGTGTCAGTGTTATCTGCAGTATAATATTATATAGGGCTATAGATGTAATGTAGTGCAGTGACCACCAGGTGTCAGTGTTATCTGTAGTATAATATTATATATAGGGCTATAGATGTAATGTAGTGCAGTGACCACCAGGTGTTAGTGTTATCTGTAGTATAATATTATATAGAGCTATAGATGTAATGTAGTGCAGTGACCACCAGGTGTCAGTGTTATCTGTAGTATAATATTATATAGAGCTATAGATGTAATGTAGAGCAGTGACCACCAGGTGTCAGTGTATTCTGTAGTATAATTATTATATAGGGCTATAGATGTAATGTAGTGCAGTGACCACCAGGTGTCAGTGTTATCTGTAGTATAATATTATATAGGGCTACAGATGTAATGTAGTGCAGTGACCACCAGGTGTCAGTGTTATCTGTAGTATAATATTATATAGCGCCATAGATGTAATGTAGTGCAGTGACCACCAGGTGTCAGTGTTATCTGTAGTATAATATTATATAGGGCTATAGATGTAATGTAGTGCAGTGACCACCAGGTGTCAGTGTTATCTGTAGTATAATATTATATAGAGCTATAGATGTAATGTAGTGCAGTGACCACCAGGTGTCAGTGTTATCTGTAGTATAATATTATATAGAGCTGATAGATGTAATGTAGTGCAGTGACCACCAGGTGTCAGTGTTATCTGTAGTATAATATTATATAGAGCTATAGATGTAATGTACTGCAGTGACCACCAGGTGTCAGTGTTATCTGTAGTATAATATTGTATATAGGGCTATAGATGTAATGTAGAGCAGTGACCACCAGGTGTCAGTGTTATCTGTAGTATAATATTATATAGAGCTATAGATGTATTGTAGTGCAGTGACCACCAGGTGTCAGTGTTATCTGTAGTATAATATTATATATAGGGCTGTAGATGTAATGTAGTGCAGTGACCACCAGGTGTCAGTGTTATCTGTAGTATAATATTATATAGAGCTATAGATGTAATGTAGAGCAGTGACCACCAGGTGTCAGTGTTATCTGTAGTATAATATTATATATAGGGCTGTAGATGTAATGTAGTGCAGTGACCACCAGTTGTCAGTGTTATCTGTAGTATAATATTATATATAGGGCTGTAGATGTAATGTAGTGCAGTGACCACCAGGTGTCAGTGTTATCTGTAGTATAATATTATATAGAGCTATAGATGTAATGTAGAGCAGTGACCACCAGGTGTCAGTGTTATCTGTAGTATAATATTATATAGAGCTATAGATGTAATGTAGTGCAGTGACCACCAGGTGTCAGTGTTATCTGTAGTATAATATTATATAGAGCTATAGATGTAATGTAGTGCAGTGACCACCAGGTGTCAGTGTTATCTGTAGTATAATATTATATTGGACTATAGATGTAATGTAGTGCAGTGACCACCAGGTGTCAGTGTTATCTGTAGTATAATATTATATAGAGCTATAGATGTAATGTACTGCAGTGACCACCAGGTGTCAGTGTTATCTGTAGTATAATATTATATATAGGGCTATAGATGTAATGTAGAGCAGTGACCACCAGGTGTCAGTGTTATCTGCAGTATAATATTATGTATAGGGCTATAGATGTAATGTAGTGCAGTGACCACCAGTTGTCAGTGTTATCTGTAGTATAATATTATATATAGAGCTATAAATGTAATGTAGTGCAGTGACCACCAGGTGTCAGTGTTATCTGTAGTATAATATTATATAGAGCTATAGATGTAATGTAGAGCAGTGACCACCAGGTGTCAGTGTTATCTGTAGTATAATATTATATAGAGCTATAGATGTAATGTAGTGCAGTGACCACCAGGTGTCAGTGTTATCTGTAGTATAATATTATATAGAGCTATAGATGTAATGTAGTGCAGTGACCACCAGGTGTCAGTGTTATCTGTAGTATAATATTATATAGGGCTATAGATGTAATGTACTGCAGTGACCACCAGGTGTCAGTGTTATCTGTAGTATAATATTATATAGAGCTATAGATGTAATGTAGAGCAGTGACCACCAGGTGTCAGTGTTATCTGTAGTATAATATTATATGGAGCTATAGATGTAATGTAGTGCAGTGACCACCAGGTGTCAGTGTTATCTGTAGTATAATATTATATAGGGCTATAGATGTAATGTAGAGCAGTGACCACCAGGTGTCAGTGTTATCTGTAGTATAATATTATATAGAGCTATAGATGTAATGTAGTGCAGTGACCACCAGGTGTCAGTGTTATCTGTAGTATAATATTATATGGAGCTATAGATGTAATGTAGTGCAGTGACCACCAGGTGTCAGTGTTATCTGTAGTATAATATTATATGGAGCTATAGATGTAATGTAGTGCAGTGACCACCAGGTGTCAGTGTTATCTGTAGTATAATATTATATAGAGCTATAGATGTAATGTACTGCAGTGACCACCAGGTGTCAGTGTTATCTGTAGTATAATATTATATAGGGCTATAGATGTAATGTAGAGCAGTGACCACCAGGTGTCAGTGTTATCTGTAGTATAATATTATATTGGACTATAGATGTAATGTAGTGCAGTGACCACCAGGTGTCAGTGTTATCTGTAGTATAATATTATATAGAGCTATAGATGTAATGTACTGCAGTGACCACCAGGTGTCAGTGTTATCTGTAGTATAATATTATATTGGACTACAGATGTAATGTAGTGCAGTGACCACCAGGTGTCAGTGTTATCTGTAGTATAATATTATATAGAGCTATAGATGTAATGTAGTGCAGTGACCACCAGGTGTCAGTGTTATCTGTAGTATAATATTATATAGAGCTATAGATGTAATGTACTGCAGTGACCACCAGGTGTCAGTGTTATCTGTAGTATAATATTATATAGAGCTATAGATGTAATGTACTGCAGTGACCACCAGGTGTCAGTGTTATCTGTAGTATAATATTATATAGGGCTATAGATGTAATGTAGTGCAGTGACCACCAGGTGTCAGTGTTATCTGTAGTATAATATTATATATAGGGGTATAGATGTAATGTACTGCAGTGACCACCAGGGTGTCAGTGTTATCTGTAGTATATTATTATATAGAGCTATAGATGTAATGTAGTGCAGTGACCACCAGTTGTCAGTGTTATCTGTAGTATAATATTATATATAGGGCTATAGATGTAATGTACTGCAGTGACCACCAGGTGTCAGTGTTATCTGTAGTATAATTTTATATAGGGCTATAGATGTAATGTAGTGCAGTGACCACCAGGTGTCAGTGTTATCTGTAGTATAATATTATATAGGGCTATAGATGTAATGTAGAGCAGTGACCACCAGGTGTCAGTGTTATCTGTAGTATAATATTATATAGAGCAATAGATGTAATGTAGTGCAGTGACCACCAGGTGTCAGTGTTATCTGTAGTATAATATTATATAGGGCTATAGATGTAATGTAGTGCAGTGACCACCAGGTGTCAGTAATATCTGTAGTATATTATTATATAGAGCTATAGATGTAATGTAGTGCAGTGACCACCAGGTGTCAGTGTTATCTGTAGTATAATATTATATAGAGCTATAGATGTAATGTAGTGCAGTGACCACCAGGTGTCAGTGTTATCTGTAGTATAATATTATATATATAGAGCTATAGATGTAATGTAGTGCAGTGACCACCAGGTGTCAGTGTTATCTGTAGTATAATATTATATAGAGCTATAGATGTAATGTAGTGCAGTGACCACCAGGTGTCAGTGTTATCTGTAGTATAATATTATATAGGGCTATAGATGTAATGTAGTGCAGTGACCACCAGGTGTCAGTGTTATCTGCAGTATAATATTATATATAGGGCTATAGATGTAATGTAGTGCAGTGACCACCAGGTCTCAGTGTTATCTGTAGTATAATATTATATAGAGCTATAGATGTAATGTAGAGCAGTGACCACCAGGTGTCAGTGTTATCTGTAGTATAATATTATATAGGGCTATAGATGTAATGTAGTGCAGTGACCACCAGGTGTCAGTGTTATCTGTAGTATAATATTATATAGGGCTATAGATGTAATGTAGTGCAGTGACCACCAGGTGTCAGTGTTATCTGTAGTATAATATTATATAGAGCTATAGATGTAATGTACTGCAGTGACAACCAGGTGTCAGTGTTATCTGTAGTATAATATTATATAGAGCTATAGATGTAATGTAGTGCAGTGACCACCAGGTGTCAGTGTTATCTGTAGTATAATATTATATAGGGCTATAGATGTAATGTAGTGCAGTGACCACCAGGTGTCAGTGTTATCTGCAGTATAATATTATATAGGGCTATAGATGTAATGTAGTGCAGTGACCACCAGGTGTCAGTGTTATCTGCAGTATAATATTATATAGGACTATAGATGTAATGTAGTGCAGTGACCACCAGGTGTCAGTGTTAATCAGTAGTATAATATTATATAGAGCTATAGATGTAATGTACTGCAGTGACAACCAGGTGTCAGTGTTATCTGTAGTATAATATTATATAGAGCTATAGATGTAATGTAGTGCAGTGACCACCAGGTGTCAGTGTTATCTGTAGTATAATATTATATAGGGCTATAGATGTAATGTAGTGCAGTGACCACCAGGTGTCAGTGTTATCTGTAGTATAATATTATATAGGGCTATAGATGTAATGTAGTGCAGTGACCACCAGGTGTCAGTGTTATCTGCAGTATAATATTATATAGGGCTATAGATGTAATGTAGTGCAGTGACCACCAGGTGTCAGTGTTATCTGTAGTATAATATTATATATAGGGCTATAGATGTAATGTAGTGCAGTGACCACCAGGTTTCAGTGTTATCTGTAGTATAATATTATATATAGGGCTATAGATGTAATGTAGTGCAGTGACCACCAGGTGTCAGTGTTATCTGTAGTATAATATTATATAGAGCTATAGATGTAATGTAGTGCAGTGACCACCAGGTGTCAGTGTTATCTGTAGTATAATATTATATAGGGCTATAGATGTAATGTAGTGCAGTGACCACCAGGTGTCAGTGTTATCTGTAGTATAATATTATATATAGAGCTATAGATGTAATGTAGAGCAGTGACCACCAGGTGTCAGTGTTATCTGTAGTATAATATTATATATAGAGCTATAGATGTAATGTAGTGCAGTGACCACCAGGTGTCAGTGTTATCTGTAGTATAATATTATATATAGGGCTATAGATGTAATGTAGTGCAGTGACCACCAGGTGTCAGTGTTATCTGTAGTATAATATTATATAGAGCTATAGATGTAATGTAGTGCAGTGACCACCAGGTGTCAGTGTTATCTGTGGTATAATATTATATTGGACTATAGATGTAATGTAGTGCAGTGACCACCAGGTGTTAGTGTTATCTGTAGTATAATATTATATATAGAGCTGTATATGTAATGTAGTGCAGTGACCACCAGGTGTCAGTGTTATCTGTAGTATAATATTATATAGAGCTATAGATGTAATGTAGTGCAGTGACCACCAGGTGTCAGTGTTATCTGTAGTATAATATTATATAGAGCTATAGATGTAATGTAGTGCAGTGACCACCAGGTGTCAGTGTTATCTGTAGTATAATATTATATAGGGCTATAGATGTAATGTAGTGCAGTGACCACCAGGTGTCAGTGTTATCTGTAGTATAATATGATATAGGGCTGTAGATGTAATGTAGTGCAGTGACCACCAGGTGTTAGTGTTATCTGTAGTATAATATTATATATAGAGCTGTATATGTAATGTAGTGCAGTGACCACCAGGTGTCAGTGTTATCTGTAGTATAATATTATATAGAGCTATAGATGTAATGTAGTGCAGTGACCACCAGGTGTCAGTGTTATCTGTAGTATAATATTATATAGAGCTATAGATGTAATGTAGTGCAGTGACCACCAGGTGTCAGTGTTATCTGTAGTATAATATTATATAGGGCTATAGATGTAATGTAGTGCAGTGACCACCAGGTGTCAGTGTTATCTGCAGTATAATATTATATATAGGGCTATAGATGTAATGTAGTGCAGTGACCACCAGGTCTCAGTGTTATCTGTAGTATAATATTATATAGAGCTATAGATGTAATGTAGAGCAGTGACCACCAGGTGTCAGTGTTATCTGTAGTATAATATTATATAGGGCTATAGATGTAATGTAGTGCAGTGACCACCAGGTGTCAGTGTTATCTGTAGTATAATATTATATAGGGCTATAGATGTAATGTAGTGCAGTGACCACCAGGTGTCAGTGTTATCTGTAGTATAATATTATATAGAGCTATAGATGTAATGTAGTGCAGTGACCCACCAGGTGTCAGTGTTATCTGTAGTATAATATTATATAGGGCTATAGATGTAATGTAGTGCAGTGACCACCAGGTGTCAGTGTTATCTGTAGTATAATATTATATAGAGCTATAGATGTAATGTACTGCAGTGACAACCAGGTGTCAGTGTTATCTGTAGTATAATATTATATAGAGCTATAGATGTAATGTAGTGCAGTGACCACCAGGTGTCAGTGTTATCTGTAGTATAATATTATATAGGGCTATAGATGTAATGTAGTGCAGTGACCACCAGGTGTCAGTGTTATCTGCAGTATAATATTATATAGGGCTATAGATGTAATGTAGTGCAGTGACCACCAGGTTGTCAGTGTTATCTGCAGTATAATATTATATAGGACTATAGATGTAATGTAGTGCAGTGACCACCAGGTGTCAGTGTTATCTGTAGTATAATATTATATAGAGCTATAGATGTAATGTACTGCAGTGACAACCAGGTGTCAGTGTTATCTGTAGTATAATATTATATAGAGCTATAGATGTAATGTAGTGCAGTGACCACCAGGTGTCAGTGTTATCTGTAGTATAATATTATATAGGGCTATAGATGTAATGTAGTGCAGTGACCACCAGGTGTCAGTGTTATCTGTAGTATAATATTATATAGGGCTATAGATGTAATGTAGTGCAGTGACCACCAGGTGTCAGTGTTATCTGCAGTATAATATTATATAGGGCTATAGATGTAATGTAGTGCAGTGACCACCAGGTGTCAGTGTTATCTGTAGTATAATATTATATATAGGGCTATAGATGTAATGTAGTGCAGTGACCACCAGGTTTCAGTGTTATCTGTAGTATAATATTATATATAGGGCTATAGATGTAATGTAGTGCAGTGACCACCAGGTGTCAGTGTTATCTGTAGTATAATATTATATAGAGCTATAGATGTAATGTAGTGCAGTGACCACCAGGTGTCAGTGTTATCTGTAGTATAATATTATATAGGGCTATAGATGTAATGTACTGCAGTGACCACCAGGTGTCAGTGTTATCTGTAGTATAATATTATATATAGAGCTATAGATGTAATGTAGAGCAGTGACCACCAGGTGTCAGTGTTATCTGTAGTATAATATTATATATAGAGCTATAGATGTAATGTAGTGCAGTGACCACCAGGTGTCAGTGTTATCTGTAGTATAATATTATATATAGGCTATAGATGTAATGTAGTGCAGTGACCACCAGGTGTCAGTGTTATCTGTAGTATAATATTATATAGAGCTATAGATGTAATGTAGTGCAGTGACCACCAGGTGTCAGTGTTATCTGTGGTATAATATTATATTGGACTATAGATGTAATGTAGTGCAGTGACCACCAGGTGTTAGTGTTATCTGTAGTATAATATTATATATAGAGCTGTATATGTAATGTAGTGCAGTGACCACCAGGTGTCAGTGTTATCTGTAGTATAATATTATATAGGGCTATAGATGTAATGTAGTGCAGTGACCACCAGGTGTCAGTGTTATCTGTAGTATAATATTATATAGGGCTATAGATGTAATGTAGTGCAGTGACCACCAGGTGTCAGTGTTATCTGTAGTATAATATGATATAGGGCTGTAGATGTAATGTAGTGCAGTGACCACCAGGTTTCAGTGTTATCTGTAGTATAATATTATATATAGGGCTGTAGATGTAATGTAGTGCAGTGACCACCAGTTGTCAGTGTTATCTGTAGTATAATATTATATATAGGGCTGTAGATGTAATGTAGTGCAGTGACCACCAGGTGTCAGTGTTATCTGTAGTATAATATTATATAGAGCTATAGATGTAATGTAGAGCAGTGACCACCAGGTGTCAGTGTTATCTGTAGTATAATATTATATAGAGCTATAAGATGTAATGTAGTGCAGTGACCACCAGGTGTCAGTGTTATCTGTAGTATAATATTATATAGAGCTATAGATGTAATGTAGTGCAGTGACCACCAGGTGTCAGTGTTATCTGTAGTATAATATTATATTGGACTATAGATGTAATGTAGTGCAGTGACCACCAGGTGTCAGTGTTATCTGTAGTATAATATTATATAGAGCTATAGATGTAATGTACTGCAAGTGACCACCAGGTGTCAGTGTTATCTGTAGTATAATATTATATATAGGGCTATAGATGTAATGTAGAGCAGTGACCACCAGGTGTCAGTGTTATCTGCAGTATAATATTATGTATAGGGCTATAGATGTAATGTAGTGCAGTGACCACCAGTTGTCAGTGTTATCTGTAGTATAATATTATATATAGAGCTATAAATGTAATGTAGTGCAGTGACCACCAGGTGTCAGTGTTATCTGTAGTATAATATTATATAGAGCTATAGATGTAATGTACTGCAGTGACCACCAGGTGTCAGTGTTATCTGTAGTATAATATTATATAGAGCTATAGATGTAATGTAGAGCAGTGACCACCAGGTGTCAGTGTTATCTGTAGTATAATATTATATGGAGCTATAGATGTAATGTAGTGCAGTGACCACCAGGTGTCAGTGTTATCTGTAGTATAATATTATATAGGGCTATAGATGTAATGTAGAGCAGTGACCACCAGGTGTCAGTGTTATCTGTAGTATAATATTATATAGAGCTATAGATGTAATGTAGTGCAGTGACCACCAGGTGTCAGTGTTATCTGTAGTATAATATTATATGGAGCTATAGATGTAATGTAGTGCAGTGACCACCAGGTGTCAGTGTTATCTGTAGTATAATATTATATGGAGCTATAGATGTAATGTAGTGCAGTGACCACCAGGTGTCAGTGTTATCTGTAGTATAATATTATATAGAGCTATAGATGTAATGTACTGCAGTGACCACCAGGTGTCAGTGTTATCTGTAGTATAATATTATATAGGGCTATAGATGTAATGTAGAGCAGTGACCACCAGGTGTCAGTGTTATCTGTAGTATAATATTATATTGGAGCTATAGATGTAATGTAGTGCAGTGACCACCAGGTGTCAGTGTTATCTGTAGTATAATATTATATAGAGCTATAGATGTAATGTACTGCAGTGACCACCAGGTGTCAGTGTTATCTGTAGTATAATATTATATTGGACTACAGATGTAATGTAGTGCAGTGACCACCAGGTGTCAGTGTTATCTGTAGTATAATATTATATAGAGCTATAGATGTAATGTAGTGCAGTGACCACCAGGTGTCAGTGTTATCTGTAGTATAATATTATATAGAGCTATAGATGTAATGTACTGCAGTGACCACCAGGTGTCAGTGTTATCTGTAGTATAATATTATATAGAGCTATAGATGTAATGTACTGCAGTGACCACCAGGTGTCAGTGTTATCTGTAGTATAATATTATATAGGGCTATAGATGTAATGTAGTGCAGTGACCACCAGGTGTCAGTGTTATCTGTAGTATAATATTATATATAGGGCTATAGATGTAATGTACTGCAGTGACCACCAGGTGTCAGTGTTATCTGTAGTATATTATTATATAGAGCTATAGATGTAATGTAGTGCAGTGACCACCAGTTGTCAGTGTTATCTGTAGTATAATATTATATAGGGCTATAGATGTAATGTACTGCAGTGACCACCAGGTGTCAGTGTTATCTGTAGTATAATATTATATAGGGCTATAGATGTAATGTAGTGCAGTGACCACCAGGTGTCAGTGTTATCTGTAGTATAATATTATATAGGGCTATAGATGTAATGTAGAGCAGTGACCACCAGGTGTCAGTGTTATCTGTAGTATAATATTATATAGAGCAATAGATGTAATGTAGTGCAGTGACCACCAGGTGTCAGTGTTATCTGTAGTATAATATTATATAGGGCTATAGATGTAATGTAGTGCAGTGACCACCAGGTGTCAGTATTATCTGTAGTATAATATTATATAGAGCTATAGATGTAATGTACGTGCAGTGACCACCAGGTGTCAGTGTTATCTGTAGTATAATATTATATAGGGCTATAGATGTAATGTAGTGCAGTGACCACCCAGGTGTCAGTGTTATCTGTAGTATAATATTATATAGAGCTATAGATGTAATGTAGTGCAGTGACCACCAGGTGTCAGTGTTATCTGTAGTATAATATTATATAGAGCTATAGATGTAATGTAGTGCAGTGACCACCAGGTGTCAGTGTTATCTGTAGTATAATATTATATAGAGCTATAGATGTAATGTAGTGCAGTGACCACCAGGTGTCAGTGTTATCTGTAGTATAATATTATATAGGGCTATAGATGTAATGTAGTGCAGTGACCACCAGGTGTCAGTGTTATCTGCAGTATAATATTATATATAGGGCTATAGATGTAATGTAGTGCAGTGACCACCAGGTCTCAGTGTTATCTGTAGTATAATATTATATAGAGCTATAGATGTAATGTAGAGCAGTGACCACCAGGTGTCAGTGTTATCTGTAGTATAATATTATATAGGGCTATAGATGTAATGTAGTGCAGTGACCACCAGGTGTCAGTGTTATCTGTAGTATAATATTATATAGGGGCTATAGATGTAATGTAGTGCAGTGACCACCAGGTGTCAGTGTTATCTGTAGTATAATATTATATAGAGCTATAGATGTAATGTACTGCAGTGACAACCAGGTGTCAGTGTTATCTGTAGTATAATATTATATAGAGCTATAGATGTAATGTAGTGCAGTGACCACCAGGTGTCAGTGTTATCTGTAGTATAATATTATATAGGGCTATAGATGTAATGTAGTGCAGTGACCACCAGGTGTCAGTGTTATCTGCAGTATAATATTATATAGGGCTATAGATGTAATGTAGTGCAGTGACCACCAGGTGTCAGTGTTATCTGCAGTATAATATTATATAGGACTATAGATGTAATGTAGTGCAGTGACCACCAGGTGTCAGTGTTATCTGTAGTATAATATTATATAGAGCTATAGATGTAATGTACTGCAGTGACAACCAGGTGTCAGTGTTATCTGTAGTATAATATTATATAGAGCTATAGATGTAATGTAGTGCAGTGACCACCAGGATGGTCAGTGTTATCTGTAGTATAATATTATATAGGGCTATAGATGTAATGTAGTGCAGTGACCACCAGGTGTCAGTGTTATCTGTAGTATAATATTATATAGGGGCTATAGATGTAATGTAGTGCAGTGACCACCAGGTGTCAGTGTTATCTGCAGTATAATATTATAA